>NC_056728.1:202630733-202648233 GCF_019279795.1 Protopterus annectens
AAATTACAGATACAAATGAGGTAGAATGGCAGGTGCTTTTGGAGGCATGGACATTTTTTGCAAGTACTGTAAACTGAGGAATGGGTGAGGACCTCAGTAATTAATAGCAACTGGTATTTAATCAATCCACTTTACCCCCACCTAAAAAAAAATAATAAAAATTTGACACCTTATCCCATTACAGATACAAATGAGTAGAATGGCAGGTGCTGGAGGCATGGAGGCTGATGCTAACTTGTCTCCACCTAATCTGGTCTTGTCCATCAGTTTCTACTATCTGGTTTAAGATTTACATTGCAGCCTCTCATATCATCAGAAAGGTGACCCCCGCTATGCAGGATATATTATATTATGTTATATTACATTATATTTTATTATAGGTACTAGGAATTATACCACAGTGACTATGCTTTATCAAAGCAGAAAGAACATTGCTCTTGCATGTGATATCTATTATGTCTGCCATTATCTTTTATTTGAAGGTGAATGGTAAAGAGATTGCAACAGAGTTAAAGTGCTCCTTTTATACAAGTCATCTGCATTAGCATCAGTTTTCTTTTCTTTTTTCGTGAAGTTTGTAACAAGCATGATACTTTTTATTTTCTCCATCTCACAATCTCATACCTCTAGACTGATATTGCAGTTTTAAAACTGTATACAATGTTAAATGTGTTAGCTGAATAAAATTTTTGTTCACAAAAAAGGTAAACGTGACAGTATAGAAAAAGTACAGTTTTGTACCTACCATAAATGTAGATGTTCGAAGATCCACATTGCTGCAGTCCTTACATATGGGTAGTCCGGTGTCCTCGGTCGGCCCGAATACCAAAGTATTAGGCTGACGTCGGTCATGGGCGCCTAGATCTGACATCAGAGCATCAGGGAATAAAAGCGCATGACCGACGTCATATCCTCAGTCTTTTCTCGCCCCATATGTCAGAAGGCCCTAAAAAGAAAGGCCACAGCCAAAAACAGAAAACCTCCCTAAAAACAAGTACCAACAACAACCACCACCCAAACCATACAATCATTCTAAACTATAGTGGGGAAGGAGGGAGGGTAAATTGGACTGCAGCAATGTGGATCTTCGAACATCTACATTTATGGTAGGTACAAAACTGTACTATATTCTTCATCTCACATTGCTGCAGTCCTTACATATGGGTAGAATCCCAAAGCAGAGGAAAAGGGAGGATGGCAAACTCAAAGCATTAGGAGCTGCTAAAATGCCCTGCAATATTGCAGTGGCAAATCCAGCCCTAGACTTAGAATAAAGAGGAAGGTGGTAATGTTTAGAAAAAGTATGTACTGAACTCCAAGTAGCTGCTTCCAAAATATCTTTTGTAGCTACCCCCCTTAGAAAGGCTGTAGAAGTGGCAGTAGCTCTAGTGGAATGAGGTCTGATTCCAGCTGGAATCTCCTTACCATGATGGGAATAACAGAAAGAAATACAAAAACCAATCCATTTAGAAAGTTTGTTTTGAAACAGGTTTTCCCTGAGAACCCAAAGCAAAAGAAACAAACAACTGCTGAGACTGCCTGAACCCCTTAGTTCTGCTCAAATAATAACGCAACTGCCTGTGAATATCCAAAGTGTGCAAAATCTTCTCCCCTTTATTTTGGGGGTTTGCATAAAAAGTAGGCAAATGAATAGTTTGGTTTAAGGCCACACTAGAAACCACTTTAGGCATAAAGGAAGGATTAGTACGCAAAGATACCCTATCCTTATGAAAAATCAGGAAAGGTTCCACTGCCATAAGGGCCTGCAATTCAGAAACCCTTCTTGCAGAGGTAATGGCCAACAAAAAAAGCAGTCTTCCATGACAAATACTTTAACTCGGCAGTAGCTGCAGGCTCAAAAGGTTGTAGAGTAAGTTTTTCCAACACAAAATTGAGATCCCAAGCAGGAGTAGGAGCTCTACGTGGGGGTCCTATGTTCTTTGCCCCTCTAAGAAATTGCTTAAACAAAGGATGAGAGAATAATGGAGGGTCACAGTCATAGTAACCAGAAATGGCTGCAGCATGAACCTTTATAGAGGAGAAAGACAAACCCTTGTCCAATAAATCAGTAAGATATTGAAGAGAAACACTTAAATCAGGCTTGGAAACATCAAAGTCCTTCGCTCTGCTCCAAATAAAAAACCTCCATTTATCAGCGTAAACTTTCCTTGTACTAGGCCTCCTGGCCTCCAAAATAACATTCAAAACTTGTTGTGGAAGCTGAGACCCTCCAGGGTCTAAAACAGAATATGCCAGGCTGTTAGGTGCAGAGACTGAATTCTGACATTGAGTAAGTGATTGCCCTCCTGAGACAAAAGGTGCGGAATTAAAGGCAAAGGCCATGGAGGCTCCCGTACTAAACTCCTCAGAAGTGGGTACCAGTGCTGTTGAGGCCAATCCGGCACTATCAGAATCATGGATGGCTTGTCTTTGTCTGGCCTTCAAGAGTACCTTGGGGAGGAGTGGCAGAGGTGGAAAGGCATAGACATGAAGATTGCTCCAACTGAATGATAGAGCATCCACCTTCCAAGCTGTGGGATGAAACATTTTTGTGCAACACTTTGGCAACTGGTAATTTAGTGGAGAAGCGAACAGATCTATGTCTTGAGTCCCCCATAACACTGTCAACTTTTGAAATACATGAGGATCCAATTTCCACTCGTGGGGATCCACTACCTGTCTGCTCAACACATCTGCTAAGGAGTTCTGTGCTCCTGGTAGAAACCTTGCCTGAAGATTGAGGTGTAAACTGAGAGCAGTCTCCCACAAAATCATCGCTTGCCTGCAAAGAGGGTACGAATGGGTTCCCCCTTGCTTGTTGATGTACCACATGACAGTTGTGTTGTCTGTTTGAATCAACACCTGCCCAGGGTGAAGTAAATCCTTGAAAGCCATCAATGCAAATTGGACTGCTAACATCTCCTTCAAGTTGATATGCAAATGTTGAAGTCTGGCAGGCCACGTGTCTTGCACCCATTTTCCATTGAGGTGTGCTCCCCAAGCCTTGTCCGAGGCATCTGTCGTTAGAATCTGACTCCTCTGGTCGGGTCACAGAGAGTCCCTTGTTTAGGTGACATTCCTGAGCCCACCACAAGAATTCCTTTTGAATGCAAGGTATTAGTTGAATGACAGTGTCCAGATCTTGGCAGTGTTGTGTCCATACATTTTTGAGATACCATTGAAGCTTCCTCATATGCAGTTTGGCATTGGGAAGCACCAGGATACAAGATGCCATGAACCCCAAGGCTTGAAGGACTGTCCTTGCAGTCAGCCTGGACCGTAGAGACATTTGATGGAAGTAAAGAGTAAGGCTTCTTTGTTTGTCCGGGGTCAAAAAAGCCATCTGGGAAGCTGTATTCAGTCTCACACCCAGAAAGCACATGTCCTGAGAGGGTACTAGACTGGACTTTGTTTCGTTCACAGAATACCCTAGGCATCTTAACACTGCCATCACATACTGTAGATGATGAAGAAGTTCGGCCTTGTCTTGTGCAAGAATCAGGCAATCGTCCAAATAAGGATAAATTTGTATTCCTCTTAACCTGAGGAAGGCTATCACTGAAGCCAGGACCTTTGTGAACACACTGGGTGCAGTAGATAAGCCAAAGGGCAATGCAGAGAACTGATAATGTAAATTTCCAGCCCGAAAACGCAGGTACCTCCTGCAACTGGGCCTGATAGGAACATGAAGATAAGCCTCTGAGATCCAGAGTTACCATCCAGTGATCTTTTCCCAACAGAGGTAAAAGCTGTTGTAACGTCAACATTTTGAACTTGGGAATGTCCAGATAAGTGTTGAGGATAGATAAATCCAAAATCGGTCTCCACGTGTTCCCTTTCTTTGGTACTAGAAACAGGCGAGAATAAAATCCTAGGCCCACTTCTGACAGAGGGACCGGCTGTATAGCTCCCATTTGAAGAAGTAAAGAGATCTGCTTGTGAGCCTCTATCCTTTGCTGAGGAGGAATGTCTGGCATGCCTTTGAAAGGAGGCAATGTATGGAAATAGAACTTGTAGCCTCGGTTTATAATGTCCAAAACCCATTTGTCCTGGGTGACTAAAAGCCAATTTTGCTTGAAGAGTGCTAACTTTCCTCCCAAAGGAGCTGCCAGGCAAGAAGAATCTGGCAGCTGAAAATGCAGGTCATTGGGCCTGTTTACGGAAGGACTGGCCCCTGCCTTCACCTGCAGATTGAGCAGGCGAACTCCATGTTCTAGGTCTGAAGGTACTCTGAGCTCTGCCCCTACCACGTCTAGTTCTACCCCTAGACTGAGAATCTGAAGGGTACGTCCACCCCTTAGTAGGCCAATTTCTACTAAACTTTGGAGGTTGTACCTGCAAAAAATCTTTAACAGTCTGCATAGACTTAGCCTTGTCTTCCATTTTCTTCAAAACCGACTCCACAGGGGGACCAAACAAAACTTCTGACTGTAAAGGAGCATCCAGAATTCTAGCTTTAACATGCTCGGACAAATTCTGATCCTTAAGCCAGGTGTGCCTGCGAAGAACTGAACCAGTGGCAGCCACCCTAGAAGAAGCCTGTAAAGCATCAAAACCACACTGCAAAGAATGCTTACCCACCTGTTCAGAGACATGTACCAAATCCTGCAATTCTTTACACTCTATGCCCTCTGCCAAAGCATCCACTTTAGATTTTAGCTGAGAAAGGAGGAAATTCTGATACTTCAACATATGAAACTGGCAATTTAAAGCCCTCATTGCTAAAGTAGAAGAGGTATACACCTTCTTACCCCATCTATCCAAAGCTCTAGCCTCCTTATCTAGAGGAACCGGATTCTTTACAACAGAGGCTCTGACACCCTTAGGCCCCTGGCTAATAGTTTCTGGGTCTGCCCTAGGACTCTTATACAGGTATTTATGAGCCTCAGGCACCCTGTAATATCTGTCCGGTTTAACTGGCGCAGGAGGCAGAGAATCTGGATTAAGGGAAGCCTCAGAGAAAACATCTTGAACAACATCCAAAGCAGGAGGTATAGCCAAGGGTCTATGCTGTGGTAAAAACAAGAATTCCCTAAGCCTCTTCCGTGAATCAGAGAAATCCTGACCTTCCCACTTAAAATGCTCCCTCATGGAATGTAGAGTTTCTGAAAATGAAAAATCCTCTGGAGAAGCAGAAGGAGTGGAATCCTCTGCATCAGAATCAGAATAAGGAGGAAAATCTTCAATGTCTTCAGCAGAAGACTCTGAATCATCTGAGGCCTGATCCAAACTTTCCAACTCTGGCTCCACCCTAGGCCTCTTATCAGGAGGGGGCATAGAACCTCTAATTAAAGTAATCAAATCTTCTGCCATTTTAAGCATGTGCTTTTTAGGCACAGACCCTGAAGTACCAGGACTGACACCAGAGGAAGGCAAAACAGTCCTGCCCTTAGAAGGAGCCTTAGAAATAGTAGGAGAAGGCCTAACCACCTTAGGTGTAGAAGGGAGAACAGTAACCTGAGAGGCCCCTTCAGCCTGACCTGACTCCTGAGGGGCCACATCTTGCAAAATCAAAGTTTCCCCCTGAGACTCAACAGAAACTTCAGCCGGAACCACAAGTCCCACTGTAGCTTCTAAAGGACCGACGTCCGAAACGGATGACTCATCCTGACTGGGTTTCAAAGATTTGTCTTTGCGCTTCTTCGTGGAAGCGGGCGTCGGAGGATCCGACGGCATATTATAATTACACCGCTTACTAAAGACTAACCTAGCGCAATCTAACCTTCGTTTTATGGTGCGCTTATTAAACCTAGCACAAAACCGACACCCGACTACGTCGTGCTCAGGTCCCAAACAAGGAATACAAAGAGAGTGATAATCCCTATGCGGTATCTGTTTCCCACAAGAAATACAATTATTCACTTTTTCTGACATCCGGAATTAACTGAGGCAAGAAAAAACAAAAATATTCCCCAACGGGGTACTTAGCCCAACTTGGTTTCGATCTGAAACTCAGAATATGAAAATTTCAGAATGCCGAACGGCACTTGCAACGCTGCTTCTGCATCGGACCATGCAGCAAAAAAGACTGAGGATATGACGTCGGTCATGCGCTTTTATACCCTGATGCTCTGATGTCAGATTTAGGCGCCCATGACCGACGTCAGCCTAATACTTTGGTATTCGGGCCGATCGAGGACAGCGGACTACCCATATGTAAGGACTGCAGCAATGTGAGATGAAGAGCATCATATATGGAAATATCTGGAAACTGGAAATATTCCCTGCCTCCATACCACACCAAAAATGTTTTTTTTCTTCTATGAACCCCTGTGGTATTATATTGTGCATCCGGGGTGTAGGGTACATCAGACCCTAGAAGCTCAGAGCGTCTAGATGCTCTGTGATGCATTTTCTGATTTATATTTGAAAGGCAGTTGTACTTTCACAGCTATGCAGTAGAGCAGAACTGTAGTTAGCCTATCTGATGCCCTGTAAAAATTCCAAAACTGGTGCCTCTCTCAACTCTCAGCTGAAAAGCTCAACAGGAAGAAGATCAACAACAAGAACAAAAGCTCAAAACATCTCCAGCTCTATAGTTTCCCATCTTGCTACAGTTGCTTCCACAAACTCTTACCTCGTATTAAGCTATTAAACCCTTTATCACTTCACCGGAACTGCAAGTGCAGTATTTGCATTCATTAATAATTTACTGCCCATACTACACTCCAGCAACATCGATACCGGTTGAGCATTTGACAGCTTCTGCATGGGGTAGACACCCCCTTTGCTCTGCAGAAGAGTTATCTATGTGCCTGCCTATATTAAGTGTGCCTACAGATAAAGTTGGCGGTATTTTTTGACATGCTCACACACAGTTTCAGATGATGCTCTTGACAAGTCACAGTTTTTATAAGTTGCACATGCAAACATGCATACAAACATGCACATTAGTCATTAAAGGGACACTATCTCGTTAGTAAAATCACATTTGTGTCTCGGACTGAAGCTGAAAATATCACCACGCATTTAGCTAATCACCTCCCTTTCTGTGACATCATTAATGCGGTTCTAACAATCCCATCCACCCACCTTAACGTCTTCCCATTCCAGTTTTGTTTTCCCCTATAAACTGAAAGACCGTCGCTGTAGTTCCTATATAGGGACAGCTTTTAAATATTCCTCTTATAAATTTAAAATTGCTAGAACAACATTTTTCTTAGCATGCATTTTTTTTTGAAAGATATGTAGTAGTCTGAAACACAAATATATGTCATTTATGTAGTAGGTTCAGTCCTCGGTGATTTGCCATAAAAAACTCAAATTTATGAGGAACTGACCAAAAATATGAGGCACAAATCTGGACGTTCTGTGAAAATCTGGACATTGAGATGCAAAGAACCAATCCCAATTGCTTTTTAATGTAATACAGGCTTTTAAAAGCCGGTATTGCATTTGCAGTCAAACCTCAGTGCCGTAGCACTGTGTGTTCTTATTTGTAACAACTGTTGCTAACAGTTTGCTGCAGTTTAAAAGTCACCACAAATGTTTTCTTTCCTTTTTTTACATTAAAATTTAGCGTGCTCTGTGAAGGCAGGTTTTTTTTTTTTTAACTAAAACATGAGCGTTGAAGCGCTCAGTGAAGGGAGTTATACACTATCAACTGTTTCTACAATGTAGCAAACACATTGCTACAATGTAAATGAAACATTGCATTTTTTTTTTTTTTTTTTTAAAACATGAGCGCAGAAGCGCTCTGTGAAGGCAGGTACAAACAGTAGCAACTGTTTCTACCATGAAGCAAACAGATTGCTACAGTGTAAATGAAGTGGTGCTTTTTTTTTTTTTTTTTTACTAAAACATTAGCCATTATAAAGTGAAATTATGTTAAACAGCACATTAAGACATCTTCTTTACCAGCAAAATAAAATAATGTGAATACAATGCAAAAACCATTGCTTCATTCTGAGTAGTTTTTGCTTTCCGCTTCATTTTATGAAAAATCTTTAATGCCAGAAATTTAACATATATCTGTTCTGAACTGCAATTAATACAAATATGTTGGCTTAATGCCATTTTTATGACTAATATGGGAATAGAAGGGATGCATCTTCATCTACATAATAAAACTGCATTTTGTATGGCATTTTTCTTTGACCCCTATTTTTGTACTTTAGTCTTAGTCTCTTCCTTCTCTGCCTTTCTATGATAGGCAGTTATTAATGTCACATATTTCCCGCAGAATGCTCTTCATCTGACAGACTGTGCAAGCTTTTGCGTTTTCCTTAGTTATTATGTTCCACGGTTACTTCTATTACAACATATTTAACTAACTCTATCTTCTGAAATATTATATTCACAAGAACATACTAAATTCTAGTGATCAGATGGTTTGCATATCACTACGCACAATATGGGATTCTAGAGTGCTACTGTAACCTCAAGGCATGCTTTGCATAGTTTTACAAATTTCTTCCATCCCCCACAGAAAGCAAGGTTGCTAATATTAACCACATTGTCTTTTACATACCCTTTCTTTATTCAGTTGGCATGCTTTTACCTAAGAGTGTCTGCATAGGTCACTCCTCCAGGGGTTGTATAATCCCATTGCTGACTGATATATTACCTGCCATCTGGGTAAGAGATAGGGATGGGGTGTTCTGCATATTAATTTTCTGAAATTTATGTGCCTTGCCATCATCACATAGGATGACTAATGTGCAAGCTTAAATACCAAGCTACTTGAAAACATATTTGTTCTTATGTTTTCAAGCAACAGAGGTCATACACTACTGAATAACTTGATACAAAACACTAAGAATTCTCAGAGATGGTTCACTGTTACTGGGATATATTACTTGTCGGTCTTTGGAGAAGGTAAGCCACCTGCCAGCTGTTACTCCTTTGTATCAACAGCTGATCCTCTAGCAGCTATTATATTAACCAAACTAGTCATTGCTGGTTCCGTCAGTAACTTGTTCTTATTCTTTTAGATGTACCCTTATAAAATATAGCAACAGGAGGTATTCCATAAGGTCTCGGCTGTAAATGGGGATCATGGCCCAGCATGATCTTCCTTAATGTCAAACTGCAAACATGACTTAACATCTCTATCTGTATGGATAGCTTTCTATATACAGTTAAACTATGGGCTCAGTAAACGAAGAATGATTTAAGCCACTGCAGCTCATCGGCTTATATCATGAAATCCACAATCTGATAATATTGTAGTACAAACTAATACTCATATCTGTATATGCATAACTGTCTACACAGAAGTACAGCAGAATTGTTCAATAGAATCTATATTCAAAGTGTCATCATTTATCAGTTTGTCTTAAAATTTACATCACCATAAACAATTGAATGTTAATTTCTGCAGAGGTATGCTAAATGCTGGAGGCAACCAAACGTATGTTTCTTTTTGGCTTGCTACTCACCTCAATGTCTGTGATAAAATAGATGTCAACTATGCGGGGAGAGGGGACATTCTTTGACAAAATATAAACAGAATGTAGAAAATGTGGCAAGCCTGTATATTTTTGGCTTGATCAGAATATGAATATATCTGAAGAAGCTAAGAAATGTGTAAGAAACTCGAAATGAAATGGAAGGTGGGGGCAGTGACAGAGAATGGGATACTGAAAAGAGAACATAATGCAAAATAGGCAAGTAATAAATGAAGAGAACATTATTAATGTGTAGAATGAGAGCTTGTTTGATATATTAGAATCAGAGGAGAAAATGAAAATACAGAAAAAGTTAAGAATAGCAGATACAAAAGCTCAGCAGGAGGGAGGGTAACGTGTGAAAATAAAAATACTTCTTCCAAAGCAAAGGAAAAAGGAAAATTATAATAATACACTCGTGTAAACAGTATTATCAATGTCAGAAGGCTGCGTGTATTTTACCGGTGACTGATGTTGCAAGCAATATCTTTGTTAAATACAAAATACTGTAAAGGAATTCAGTTTGAATTTTTGTGGAGCAAGAAAACCATGTGTGATTTTGATCCTGACATATGTTCAGAAATAGCAGTATTAATATTTCAACCATTAGCTGCAGAGAGAAGGATTAAGGAAAACTCTGTGATGCTAACAGACATCAATTAAAGAAAAGTTGGTTGAAGAGCTAAAGGTATATGTGGCATTATTGTGAATATAATATTAGGGGATCTGACTTTTAATCTTAGGAAGAAAACAGAGAAAATGACAGAATATGATAAAATGCTGAAAATCAAAAAAAGATTGAAATTTAGTTTGGGGGGAAATTGTGATATACTAAATTGCCTTTATACTATTTTCTGAGATATTACAAGAAATGTAGGAGGATATAAACTTGCAGGTATTACAAATCACTTAGTAACTTGGACTACTACTAATAAAAATAGAGTTAAATCTTTGGTAAATTGCAGACACAATGGTGGGCGAGTTATGAAGTATAAGAAAGCATACATGGAAGTCGAAATGTTTTTTGTTTTTTTAATAATAAAGGAAGACAACAAAAGTTATTAAAATACTGATGAAATGATAGTAAAACAAAATTGCAGACAATATTAAGATAGAGATATTTATGAAGAAAATAGAGTGAATTAAACAAGACAAAGATATTTTGGCAAGACAATAAGGAGAGTTGTGTCATTTTAGCAAACAATGAGAGAAAAGTAATAAGGGAAGCATTAAACAAAACTGGAGAAAGAATCGTGGCACATGATTAAATAATAAAATAGCTGGGGGATATGTTAGTGGGTGTTACATGTTGTAAACAAAAAGCCAAATGATATACTAGAAAAGGATGTTAAACTAAATGAAATAAAGATGGCACTGACTTGTGTCAAAACAGCCACAAAATGGTATGGCAGATTTGACGTACAAAGTCTAAACATAAATGACAGGGAACAGAAAAATTTTCTGGATATATTGAATGAACAGAAAAATTAAAGCATAAGGTAAATTATGTGAGGGAATAATCAGGCTACTATGGAAACAAATTAGATATAATTAAATAACTGCAAACTTATCATATTAAATATTAACAGATTATAACAATGTAATTAAAAATTTCCCAAGGAGATTTGAGAGGGGCATTAAAAGATGCTTTAATGGAAAGTATTTATTGGATGATAGGAATCAGAATAAAGAAATGTGTTTAATAGTATGGTACTGAAGTTATTAAAATGGTTATATGCAATATTTTGTAGACATTTGATAATTATGTACATTACTGGTTATGGGATACTTTATATTGCTATGCTGTGATTGATAAGATAACCAGGTTTATGAAATCAACCTATGACAACAGAAATGAGAACATATTAATGGGTGGTTGAGTATGGGTATAAAACAGAAAAAAAAAAGAGTAAGACACTGTTAATCTATGAGGAATATATATTGAAACTGGAAGCAACATGTTTGTATTGAGAAAGAATGACAAAATCATTAACAGCTTATTCTGAATTGCAACGTAAATGTCTTAGATATTGTTCCAGTATTCTTTGCTTCTTCAAAAACCTTTTCCCATAGTTTATTGTAAGAGTACTACTGGAAAAAATTAAATTGTGACAGAAGCAATAAAATAAATAGAGAAACATTTGGGGTATACGGGTTTAATCTCAAATAAAGTTAAGTATAATGTGACTGGTGATGCTGTAATGATTGCAGGGGTAAATTATTTACTAACCGAAATAATACCTGGGTATCAAATTTAGAAGAGAAATAATTAGAAAAAGTACAGTTTTGTACCTACCATAAATGTAGATGTTCGAAGATCCACATTGCTGCAGTCCTTACATATGGGTAGTCCGCTGTCCTCGGTCGGCCCGAATACCAAAGTATTAGGCTGACGTCGGTCATGGGCGCTCAGATCTGACATCTGAGCGTCAGGGTATAAAAGCGCATGACCGATGTCATATCCTCAAGTCTTTTCTTGCCCCAGATGTCAGAAGGCCCTAAAAAGAAAGGCCAAAAACAGAATACCTCCCAAAAACATGCCCAACAACCACCACCCAAACCATATAACCATGCCAAACTACAGTGGGGAAGGAGAGAGGGTAAATTGGACTGCAGCAATGTGGATCTTCGAACATCTACATTTATGGTAGGTACAAAACTGTACTATGTTCTTCATCTCACATTGCTGCAGTCCTTACATATGGGTAGAATCCCAAAGCAGAGGTAAAGGGAGGATGGCAAAATCATAAAGCGTTAGGGGCTGCTAAGATGCCCTGTAAAATTGCAGTGGCAAATCCAGCCCTAGACTTAGAATAAAGAGGAAGGTGGTAATGTTTAGAAAAAGTATGTACTCAACTCCAAGTAGCTGCTTCCAAAATATCTTTTGTAGCTACCCCCCTTAGAAAGGCAGTAGAAGTGGCAGTAGCTCTAGTGGAATGAGGTCTGATTCCAGCCGGAATCTCCTTACCATGATGGGAATAACAGAAAGAAATACAAAAACCAATCCATTTAGAAATAGTTTGTTTTGAAACAGGTTTTCCCTGAGAACCCAAAGCAAAAGAAACAAACAACTGCTGAGACTGCCTGAACCCCTTGGTTCTGCTCAAATAATAACGCAACTGCCTGTGAATATCCAAAGTATGCAAAATCTTCTCCCCTTTATTTTGGGGGTTTGCATAAAAAGTAGGCAAATGAATAGTTTGGTTCAAGGCCACACTAGACACCACTTTAGGCATAAAGGAAGGATTAGTACGCAAAGATACCCTATCCTTATGAAAAATCAGGAAAGGTTCCACTGCCATAAGGGCCTGTAATTCAGAAACCCTTCTTGCAGAGGTAATGGCCAACAAAAAAGCAGTCTTCCATGACAAATACTTTAACTCAGCAGTAGCTGCAGGTTCAAAAGGTTGTAGAGTAAGTTTTTCCAACACAAAATTGAGATCCCAAGCAGGAGGAGCTCTACGTGGGGGTCTTATGTTCTTTGCCCCTCTAAGAAATTGCTTAAACAAAGGATGAGAGAATAAAGGAGGGTCACAGTCATAGTGAGCAAAAATGGCTGCAGCATGAACCTTTATCGAGGAGAAGGACAAACCCTTGTCCAATAACTCAGTAAGATATTGAAGAGAAACACTTAAATCAGGCTTGGAAACATCAAAGTCCTTCCCTTTGCTCCAAATAAAAAATCTCCTCCATTTATCAGCGTAAACTTTCCTTGTACTAGGCCTTCTGGCCTCCAAAATAACATTCAAAACTTGTTGTGGAAGCTGAGACCCTCCAGAGTCTAAAACAGAATATGCCAGGCTGTTAGATGCAGAGACTGAATCCTGACATTGAGGAAGTGATTGCCCTCCTGAGACAAAAGGTGTGGAATCAAAGGCAGAGGCCATGGAGGCTCTCAGACCAAACTCCTCAGTAGTGGGTACCAGTGTTGTCGAGGCCAATCCGGTGCTATCAGGATCATGGATGTCTTGTCTTGTCTGGCCTTCAAGAGTACCTTGGGGAGGAGAGGCAGAGGTGGAAAGGCATAGACATGAAGATTGTTCCAACTGAATGATAGAGCATCCACCTTCCAAGCAGTGGGATGAAACATTTTTGTGCAAAACTTTGGCAACTGGTAATTTAGTGGAGAAGCGAACAGATCTATGTCTGGAGTTCCCCATAACACTGTCAACTTTTCAAATACATGAGGATCCAATTTCCACTCGTGACGATCCACTATTTGTCTGCTCAACACATCTGCTAAGGAGTTCTGTGCTCCTGGTAGAAACCTTGCCTGAAGATTGAGGTGTAAACTGAGAGCAGTCTCCCACAAAATCATCGCTTGCCTGCAAAGAGGGTATGAATGGGTTCCCCCTTGCTTGTTGATGTACCACATGACAGCAGTGTTCTGTTTGAATCAACACCTGCCCTGGGTGAAGTAAATCCTTGAAAGCCATCAATGCAAATTGGACTGCTAACATCTCCTTCAAGTTGATATGCAAATGTTGAAGTCTGACAGGCCACGTGTCTTGCACCCATTTTCCATTGAGGTGTGCTCCCCAAGCCTTGTCCGAGGCATCTGTCGTTAGAATCTGACTCGCCTCTGGTCGGGTCACAGAGTCCCTTGTTTAGGTGACATTCCTGAGCCCACCACAAAAATTCCTTCTGAATGCAAGGTATTATCTGAATGACAGTGTCTAGATCCTGGCAGTGTTGTGTCCATACATTTTTGAGATACCATTGAAGCTTCCTCACATGCAGTTTGGCATTGGGAAGCACCAGAATACAAGATGCCATGAACCCCAAGGCTTGAAGGACTGTCCTTGCAGTCAGCCTGGACTGTAGAGACATTTGATGGAAATAAAGAGAAAGGCTTCGTTGTTTGTCCGGGGTCAAAAAAGCCATCTGGGAAGCTGTATTCAGTCTCACACCCAGAAAGCACATGTCCTGAGAGGGTACTAGACTGGACTTTGTTTCGTTCACAGAATACCCTAGGCATCTTAACACTACCATCACATACTGTAGATGAAGAAGTTCGTCCTTGTCTTGTGCAATAATCAGGCAATCGTCCAAATAAGGATAAATCTGTATTCCTCTTAACCTGAAAAAGGCTATCACTGGAGCCAGAACCTTTGTGAACACTCTGGGCGCAGTAGATAAGCCAAAGGGCAATGCTGAGAACTGATAATGTAAATTTCCAGCCCGAAAACGCAGGTACCTCCTGCAACTGGGCCTGATAGGAACATGAAGATAAGCCTCTTTGAGATCCAGAGTTACCATCCAGTGATCTTTTCCCAACAGAGGTAAAAGCTGTTGTAACGTCAGCATTTTGAACTTTGGAATGTCCAGATAAGTGTTGAGGATAGATAAATCCAAAATCGGTCTCCACGTGTTCCCTTTCTTTGGTACTAGAAACAGGCGAGAATAAAATTCTAGGCCCACTTCTGACAGAGGGACTGGCTGTATAGCTCCCATTTGAAGAAGTAAAGAAATCTGTTTGTGAGCCTCTAACCTTTGCCGAGGAACGTCTGGCATGCCCTTGAAAGGAGGCAATGTATGGAAATAGAACTTGTAGCCTCGGTTTATAATGTCCAATACCCATTTGTCCTGGGTGACTAAAAGCCAGTTTTGCTTGAAAAGTGCTAACTTTCCTCCCAAAGGAGCTGCCAGGCAAGAAGAATCTGGCAGCTGAAAATGCAGGTCATTGGGCCTGTTTACGAAAGGACTGGCCCCTGCCCTCACCTGCAGATTGTGCAGGCGAACTCCATGTTCTAAGCCTGAAGGTACTCTGAGCTCTGCCCCTACCACGTCTAGATCTACCCCCTAGACTGAGAATCAGAAGAAGGGTACGTCCACCCCTTAGTAGGCCAATTTCTACTAAACTTTGGAGGTTGCACCTGCAAAAAAATCTTTAACAGTCTGCATAGACTTAGCCTGGTCTTCCATTTTCTTCAAGACCGACTCCACAGGAGGACCAAACAAAACTTCAGACTGTAAAGGGGCATCCAGAATTCTAGTTTTAACATGCTCGGACAAATTCTGATCCTTAAGCCAGGCGTGCCTACGAAGAACTGAACCAGTGGCAGCCACCCTAGAAGAAGCCTGTAAAGCATCAAAACCACACTGCAAAGAATGCTTACCCACCTGTTCAGAAACATGTACTAAATCCTGCAATTCTTTACAGTCTATGCCCTCTGCCAAAGCATCCACTTTAGATTTTAGCTGAGAAAGGAGAAAATTCTGATATTCAACATATGAAACTGGCAATTTAAAGCCCTCATTGCTAAAGTAGAAGAGGTATACACCTTCTTACCCCATCTATCCAAAGCTCTAGCTTCCTTATCTAGAGGAACCGGATTCTTTACAATAGAGGCTCTAACACCCTTAGGCCCCTGACTAATAGTTTCTGGGTCCGCCCTAGGACTCTTATACAGATATTTATGAGCCTCAGGCACCCTGTAATACCTGTCCGGTTTAACTGGCGCAGGAGGCAAAGAATCTGGATTAAGGGAAGCCTCCAAGAAAACATCTTGAACAACATCCAAAACAGGAGGTATAGCCAAGGGTCTATGCTGTGGTAAAAACAAGAACTCCCTAAGCCTCTTCCGTGAATCAGAGAAATCCTGTCCTTCCCACTTAAAATGCTCCCTCATGGAATGTAGAGTTTCTGAAAATGAAAAATCCTCTGGAGGAGAAGCAGAAGGAGTGGAATCCTCTGCATCAGAATCAGAATAAGGGGGAAACTCTGGAATGTCTTCAGCAGAAGACTCTGAATCATCTGAAGCCTGATCCAAACTTTCCAACTCTGGCTCCACCCTGGGCCTCTTATCAGGAGGGGGCAAAGAACCTCTAATTAAAGTAATCAAATCTTCTGCCATTTTAAGCATGTGCTTTTTAGGCACAGACCCTGAAGTACCAGGACTGACACCAGAGGAAGGCAAAACAGACCTGCCCTTAGAAGGAGCCTTAGAAATAGTAGAAGGCCTGACCACCTTAGGCATAGAAGGGCGAACAGTAACCTGAGAGGCCCCTTCAGCCTGACCTGACTCCTGTGAGGCCACATCTTGCAAAATCAAAGTTTCCCCCTGAGACTCAACAGAAACTTCAGCCGGATCCACCTGTTCCACTGTAGCTTCTAAAGGACCGGCGTCCGAAACGGACGAATCATCCTGTCTAGGCTTCAAAGATTTGTCTTTGCGCTTCTTTGTGGAAGCGGGCTGAGGATCCGACGGCATATTATAATTACACCGCTTACCAAAGACTAACCTAGCGCAATCTAACCTTCGTTTTATGGTGCGCTTATTAAACCTAGCACAAAACCGACACCCGACTACGTCGTGCTCCGGTCCCAGACAAGGAATACAAAGAGAATGATAATCCCTATGCGGTATCTGTTTCCCACAAGAAATACAATTATTCACTTTTTCTGACATCCGGAATTAACTGAGGCAAGAAAAAACAAAAATATTCCCCAACGGGGTACTTAGCCCAACTTGGTTTTGGTCTGAAACTCAGAATACGAAAATTTCAGAACGCCGAACGGCACTTGCAACGCTGCTTCTGCATCGGACCATGCGGCAAAAAAGACTGAGGATATGACGTCCGTCATGCGCTTTTATACCCTGACGCTCTGATGTCAGATCTGAGCGCCCATGACAGACGTCAGCCTAATACTTTGGTATTCGGGCCGACAGAGGACAGCGGACTACCCATATGTAAGGACTGCAGCAATGTGAGATGAAGAACATCAATAAACAATGGGAAGAAGTTTTGGAGGACGTAACAGTTGTTGAAACCAATGTAAACAATTCAAGTTATCACCCAGAAAGAAAGGTATATCTAATAAATTTGGTGGCACTGGATAAGAAAGAAGATATCAGAGAAATTATTATGTTTCTGAATGACAGTGAGAAGGAATTTACATTTGTTACTGAAAATATGGGCTCTAAGTTGAATCCACTTAAACGAGGACTGTTGTACAGTGAGGAAGAAAAGAGGTTTGAATTGCATAAATTCAGCTTATACTTAGCTTTTATTACATTTGTTCTTAATAATGCATCATATGAAATATGATCAAAATATGTCTCTGGTAATGTGGAAAAACGGATCAGTCTGTGGAAAAATTAGTGGAT
>NC_056728.1:202655991-202788806 GCF_019279795.1 Protopterus annectens
TTGTCTCCAGATGGGGTTGTTGAATAGAGGCTATAGTGAATGGGAGGTTACCAAAGCATATCTTGATGTAGGTAGTTTGAGAAGTGCGAGGGCGAAACCCTATTACTCAGATAGGTGATTTACCTATTAGACCTATGAATAGGAATAAACAGAGAAATGTGTCCATTCTTTCTTTTTGTAACAACACTGACATTGTTGAAAAGGCTATAATGTCTAATTGGAACATACTCATGGTTGATGAGTCAGGAATTTAGTAGGTGACTCTCCTACATTTGTTTAAGAATATGAAATGCCTTAAACTCTTTGTTACAACAATTTGGGTATGAGTCTGGATCCTATGAATCCTAGGAGCTTTTGGGCGACCAAGAAATGTGGTAGATGCTTACAATGCGACTCCATAGATGAGTCGTGCTTTTTTAAGCATCCGGACACTGGGCATCTATGGGAATTGCGTAACAGCACTTTTAACACCAAAAATGTAGTTTGTGGCACACTGATCTGTTTGTGTTTCTTTGTGGGCAAGACAAATAGGACCCTTAGAGAATGAATCGGGGACCATGCCTATTGTCTTGCCAGAAAACAAGAATATAGTGCCCTGGCCAGACACACTCAGTGGAGTAGACCATATATTTGTATTTCAAATATTACATGTCCAAGCAGAGGATATTCGGCTGGGTGATATTGTGAATCAGACTGAACAAGCAGAACATGGGTGGATTTTTAGACTAGCTGCACATAGGGGCAGGGGCCTCAATGACTGTTTCTCTTTGAAGACTCATTTTAAGGCTAGAAAATTAAGATAGTTTTTAATATGTTTTAAATATGTATGGCGTGTGGTTAGTTATACATGCCTTATTTTAAGATGTTATGTTTTACATTTGTCTGAGTTTTTATGTGTTAGTACTGCAGCATTTGTTTGCTATGCATTCTTTTAGACATTTTCAGCTTTGAATTGCTGTTAGATTTAATTAATTGATTAATTAGTTAATTGATTTAGAGTGTTAGAGTATTTAATGCAACTCTGAATTCAGTATGGTTATGTTTGATGAAGCAGATATATCATCTGCGAAAGCGCTCAGATCTTATTGTTAATAAATACTATTTCTACATTTGGAATTACTTGTTTCGTGTGGTGGAGTTTACCAATCTATCAACAGACTATATTCCTTCCTTCTTGGGTTTGTTCTTTATACTATGCTTGGGAGTTTTGGCCTTTTTTGAAGATATATATATATATATATATATATATATATATATATATATATATATATATATATATATATATATACACACACACCGTTTTGCTCTTTGCCAGTTGAGAGCGAATTAGGCTACTTGAGCTGATGAACCAGGTGGTAATGTTGACAATGCAGAGTTTTGTGAGCATATGACCCAAGCAACTGACAGCTGTCCATTTTGATTGTGCAGACAAGATCCATCAACAAAAAGTACCAGATCTGGATTTAGTAAGGGGATGTCCTGGAGGTCTAACCTAGGAGGAAGATAAGTTAAGACTGTCATGGGATTCACCCTCATCCAGGGTGGAGATTAAAGATGCTGGATTAAATGCTAGGCATCTGACAATTTGGAGGGTAGGGTTAGCAAGAAAAATCAATTCATATTTTGTCTGTCTAGAGTGAGGTAAATTTTGTTTTTCTTTTTAAAAGTAAGGTGTGAACTGCATAAGGGACAGCTAAAAAGGTGTGTCCTAAAGGTAATGTAGGCTGCAAGGTCCATTAGGACAGCTGCGACTGCTCTCAGATGTGCGGGTAATCCAGAAGCTACTACATCCAATTGGGTGCTAAAATATGCTGTCAGTACCCTCCAATGCATTGTTGGGCTAAAAGACCGAATGCCACATTATTTCGATCACTACAGAAAATAAATGGATGTCCTTATTCCAATGTTGCAGTATTCACCAGAAGGTTTACCCTTCTTCCCATCGGCTTGTTCAGCCAGGCTTCCAAAGCTTTACCAGTCCCTGATAGTACATCTGGCGTCTGACATATTGCCAGGTTCGTGGGCCATAAATGTGATGTCTGCACACACCAGTCCTGAGAACGTTTCAGGTGCCAGCTGTACACCAGGTGATCTTCGTGTTTCACTGTTGCAGTAATCACATTTGGGTTATCTGCCTGCAGGTAGCCCTCAGCCAGCCTGAATACCAGAGCCTTTGGATTTCTGTGTAGGATGCTGTCGCTTCTTCCATAATGCCATATCGTCAGGCATATAAAACATGCAGCCAACGCCATTACCTCAGTTTTTCTTGCTGTGTAGCGCTTGAAGCAGTTTGCGAGTGCTGGTTGGCAGTCTCTTGAAATTTTCATTTTCTAGTTTCAGACCCGAAGTCTTAAAAGAGAAGTACCCCGTTGGGCGTCCTTTTTTCTTGCTCTAACCAATGTCAGAAAAAATTAACAATTGTCTTGCCTGTGTAAAGCAAATACCTCAGATTTTCATTCTTGCTGGACCTGTTTAGGCCCAGATCATGATGTCCCTCGCAGTCCGTTTTGTGCCTTGTTCAATTCCCAAACTATTAGTTATCGGGCTGTTTATGTAGCCAAATACTTTCGATGTTCTTCGTGTTTCACTGTTGCAGTCATTACATTTGGGTAATCTGCTGGCAGGTTGCCCTCAGACTAAAGTCTTGGGTCCAGCGTCGGTTGCTGTCTCCTTTTCCATGACGTTAGGGGTATAAAACATGCAGCTGATGCCATTTTATTTAGTCTTTTTTGCCATGCAGTTCCCGAAGCAGTTAACAAGTGCTGGTCGGCCAACTCCTGAAATTTTCGCATTAGAGTTTCAGAACCAAAGTCTTCAATTCAATTTCCCGTTAGGGAAACTTTTTCTTGCTAGTTACCGATGTCAGTAAAAGTTATTAATTGCATTACTTGTGGGAAGCAAATACCCCATAAGGATTTTCATTTGTACTGTATTCCTTGCCTAGGCTCAGATCATAATGTGCCTTGCTGTCGGTTTTGTGCTAGATTTAACCAACGAACTATTAAGCGTCAGTATATTTTTGCTTCAAAATATTTTGGATCGGATTTAATTAACCTGAAATGTCGTCTGATGGTTATCAGACTACCTGAGTTCACAAAAAACAAAGAAAGAGAAACCGTCTAGGTCCAAAACAGACTAAGCTTCTTCTAAGCCAGTCGCCAGTTCGCCTGTACTCAGTGAGGCGCTTTTGCAGCCCTTGATACCCGCTACTTTTGAGTTGCAGGCCTCTACCAAGATCCATGCTAAGTCCGGTATGCCACAAGATTCTGAGAGTTCTGAAAGCGTGGATGTCTCTCCCTTGGATGGGTCCGGAGCCGCTGAGCAGGCACTGGCTTCTGAGGGTGTTTACAGGCCTCATCATTCTTATATAAAGCCACCAGCTTCAAAAACAAAATCAAAAACAACTAAGTCTAAAAAAATGATGCATGAGCCACGTGCTCATGCCCCTATGCTATGCCTAAAAAACAGATGATCAAAATGGCTGAGGACTAAATTACCTTGATCAGGGGTTCCCAACCCCCCCTCCCTCCCTAAGAGGCCTAGGCAAGACACTGATTATGAATCTTCAGATCAGGTTTCTATTTCTTCTGATTCTTTTTCTGATCAGGAATTTTCTGTACCACTCTGAGGATTCAGATGCAGAAGAATCCGTCCCATCTGCATTTCCTCCTGAGGATTATTTTTTTGGAGAAACTTTGCGTACTTTAAGGGAGCATTTTCATTGGGAGAGTCAGGATTTCTCTGAATCAAAAAAGAGGCTTAGGGTTTTCCTTCTTCCTCAGCATAGGCCTTTGGCTGTACCTCCTATGTTAGGCATTGTGTTTTCGGAATCGAGCATGGCTCTTCATGACCCTACCTCTGTCTCCTAGTAAGCCTAACAGATATTACAGGGTTGCTGACTCCCACAAATTTCTATTAAAAAATCCTGCTGCTGATCCTGAAACTATCTCACAGGGTCCCAAAGGTGTATAGGCCTCTACAGCCAAAAATCCTACCCCCCTCTGATAGAGATTCCAGGGCACTGGATAGATGGGGAAAGGTTTATACGTCTGCAACCTTGGAATTTAGGGCCTTAAACTGCCAGTTTCATATGCTTAAATATCAACAGCATGTTATGTGCCTGTTGAAATGGAAAATGATTATTTCTGATTGTGTGGAAAATTAAGAATTACAGGAATTACTGCATGCAGCAGAAGATGTTGGAAAGCATACTTTGCAATGTGGTTTTGATTCCTTGGAGGCCTCCTGCAGGGCCGCAGATGTTCTTCATCTCACATTGCTGCAGTCCTAACACTTGGGGTAGTCCGCTGTCCCAGTCGGCCCGAATACCAAAGTATAAGGCTGACGTCGGTCAAGGCGCATTTGTCTGACATCAGGACGTCAGGGTACAAATGCGCATGACCGACGTCATATCCTCAGTCTTTTTTGCCGCATGGTCCGATGCAGAAGCAGTATTGCGAGTGCAGGTTGGCGTTCTGAAATTTTCTGAAGTCGGAGTTTCAGACCGAATCAAAGTTGGCTAAGTACCCCGTTGGGGAATATTTTGGTTTTTTCTTGCCTCAGTATTTAACCGGATGTCAGAAAAAGTGAACAACTGTATTTCTTGTGGGAAACAGATACCTCATAGGGATTACCATACTTTGTGTATACCTTGCTTAGGGCCTGAGCACGACGTTGTTGGCTGTCGCTCTTGTGCTAGATTTAACAAACGCACTACTAAGAGAAGATTAGATTGTGCCAGGTTAGTTTTTGGGAAGCGTTGTAATTATAACATGCCGTCGGATGCTCCGACGCCCGCTTCGTCTAAAAAGCGCAAGGACAAAGCAGCAAAGCGTAGGTTGGAAGAACCGTCTGTCCCGGACGTCGGTTCTTTAGAGGGCTCGGTGGAGCCGGTGGTTCTACCAGAAGTTCCTCTGGATTCTCAGGGAGAGACTTTACTGTTACAAGATGTCCTCTCAGGAGGTAGGCCAGGCTGAAGGGGCTTCTCAGGTAGCTGTTTTCCCCTCCCTTCCTAAGGTGGTTAGGCCCTCCCCTTCTGTTTCCAAGGCTTCTTCTAGAGGCAGGCCAGGGTTAACTTCAGTGGGGGTCTCCCCTAGATGTCCTTCATGGATGCATCTGCAGTCATAACAAGTGGGTTGTCCTGTCGTCAGGCAGCCCTGCAGTCGGCCGGATTCCAAAGTCCGGGTCCGGCTTCGGCTGATGTCGCACTCCACCCGACGTCATCTCTGTTGGTCTTCGGGTATAAAAGCATCAGCCGACGCCATTTTCCTCAGTCTTTCTTGCGCGTGGCCAAGCAGAAGCTGTTCGCAAGTGCCGGTCGGTCGGATCCAGAGATTACTTCTACCGAATACTACTTGAAGACTTCTAAAGCTAAGTACCCGCTGGGGACTCTTTCTTGCCTCAGCCGATGTCAGAAAAAGTTAACGATTGTTTAACCTCTGCGAAACAAATACCTCATTACCATTTCCACTCTTACTGTCTGCCTTGTTTAGGCCCAGCCCACGTAGCAGCCTGTTCGGCCTGTGCCTCTTTCAACCGAACGCTTAGGCGTCGGTCGGAGTTTGCAGAACAGTTTTTCGGTTCTGATTTTGCGTACATTATGCCGCCGGATCCTCCGACTACCCCCAAAAACGCAAAGATAAAGACCGACACTCGCGTCCGCGGTTTCGCCGAAACCATGGTAAAGCAAACGCGAGTGTCTCTGTTTCGCCGAAACCGAGAAAACTGCTCAAAGTACAGCTGAACTATTCTTACAACTGAGGCCCCTGCTACAACTCTTGAATCGACCTCAGAAATTTTACCCACTACGGTGGTTGACTTATCAGACACCATCCCCTTGGATGTCTCTACCCCAGCACGTGGTGCTGCTAGGCCTCCAGCTGCCATGTCCATTAAGGCCTTCGCCAGGGCTAAAGCAGCCAAGACTACTAAAACAGTGCCTGTTAAACCCCCACATCCAGGCCCTCTTCTAGTTCTCAAATGCTTTCTTTGGCAGAAGATTTAATTTCTTTAATTAGAGGATCTCAATCTCACCCAGACAGGGCCTCTCAGCCCCCAGAGAAGAGACCTAGGGCAGAGCCCCTGAGCCAGTGTCTTCTGATGATTCTGCTGATGAATCAGACATAACTGACCAGCCTGAGGCTCCTTCTCCAATTTTGAAGATTCTGATGCTGAAGAATCCATTCCAGCTGCTTCCCCACCAGAAGAATTCTCCTTTGGGGAAACCTTGCATGCCATGCGAGAACAGTTCCAATGGCAGCAACAGGATTTTTCAGACTCCAGAAAAGACTTAGGACCTTTCTGCACCTCCCACAGCACAGGCCCTTAGCTATACCTCCTGTTCTCTCTGTGGTGGATGATGCTTTCAATGATGTTTGCTCCGCTCCAGATTCTTTACCCCCAGCCCCTGCCAAACCAGACAGATTTTACAGGGTGCCAGATACTCATCACCACCTTTACAAGGCCCCACTTGCAGACCCAGAAACTATATCCCAGGGTCCCAAGGCAGTAGCCACGACCACAGCTAAAAACCCTATTCCTTCTGAAAGGGAAGCAAGGTCACTAGACAGATGGGGTAAAAAGGTCTACACTTCAGCTACTCTCTCAGCTAGAGCTTTAAACTGTCAGTTTCACATGATACAATACCAAGAGTTTATGCTTGATCAGTTAACTAAAACCTAACCACTGATGAATCTCTTGATAAGAAATATGTATTAGAGATGGTAAATAACATACAACAGGTTAGCAACCATTCCTTAAAATGTGGCTATGATGCACTGGAGGCTTCATTTAGATCAGCCATGACAGGCACAGTGATAAGAAGGCATGCATGGCTAAAGGAACAAGCTTTACCGGATCATGTTAAAGCTAAGTTGCTAGATGCTCCTATGGACAAGACAAGTTTGTTTGGTACACCTGCCCAGCAGGTTATGAAGAAAATGGAAGAAAAGGCAAAATCTGTTCAAACTGTTAAAGATTTCTTGCAGGTTCAACCCCAAGGTTTAGCAGGAACTGGCCTGCCAAAATTGGTCCTTTCCTGACTCCACAAAATTTCAAAGGGGCAGGAATAGACGTTCCAGAGGCAGAAACCAATCCAGAGGAGGTGCCTACAGAGGACGACAGTGGCAAGGTAACAACAGAGGCACAGACACAGCCACTGCCACTACATCAGCACAACCACAGTGACTTAATCCTAAATCTGCCTACCAGGGAACAAATAGCAGCTCCTCTAGGCGGAAAGTTAACCTTATTTTCAAAGAACTGGCACTACATAACAAAAGACAAGTGGATTTTACAAACCATAGATCAAGGTTACCGGTTTCACTTCCACACTTTACCAGTCAAAAGAGGAATGCCAAATCTACCTCCAAATCAAAAAACAGAGGCTCTACGCCAGATAATGGAGTTAGCAAACATAAGAGCTGTGGAAAGAGTGCCAACAGCAGAACAAGGAAAGGGGTTCTACTCCAGACTATTCCTAGTTCCAAGAAAGGAAAAAGTTGGAGACCAATTCTCGACCTGTCCACCTTAAATACATACATCATTGTCCCAAAATTCAAAATGCTGACCCTACAGCAACTTCTTCCCATGCTGGGCAAGGAGTCTTGGCTGGTAACTCTAGATCTCAAGGAGGCATACCTGCACGTCCCCATTCGACCAATCTGCAGAAGATACCTCAGATTTCTTGCAGGATCAGAGCACTATCAATTCTCAGCATTGCCCTTTGGCTTATCTACTGCCCAGAGTATTCACAAAATGCCTGGCATCAGTAATCGCCCATTGCAGACTACAGGGAATTCAAATTTACCCATACCTGGACGACTGCCTGCTACAAGGGGACAACAAAAGCAAGCTGACAACAGATTTACAAAGGGTCATTTACTTGCTACAAGGACTGGGATACACAGTCAATTTACAAAAGTCAAGGCTGATACCATCCCAAACAAGGACATTCTTGGCTGAATTGGACACAGTACAACAAATGGCATTCCTGACTACAGAAAACAAAAAGAACTTCCTCTTTACTTCTTGGCACTAACAAAACTGAACAAGTTAACAGCAAGAAAAGTTCTGCAGGCCTTGGGCTTCATGGCATCATGCATAATCTTGGTCCCATTTGCCAGACTACATATGAGGAAACTACAGTGGTACCTAAAGAATTTATGGTCCCAACACAGACACAGTCTAGAAACAGAAATCCCACTAATTCCATGCTTAAAACAGGAGTTCCTATGGTGGGCTCAGGCATGCCAGTCAAACCCAGGCCTACCCTTTCGCAGATGTCAACCAAGCCAGACCATCACAACAGACGCTTCAGACCTAGGATGGGGGGCCCACATGCTGGACAAATGCGTGCAAGGATTGTGGACACAGGATCAACTTCACCTGCACATCAATCTAAAAGAAATGCTGGCAGTAAAACTGGCAATCCAAAAGTTCAAACCATTTCTCAAAGAGGGCCAGTTGATGATAAGGACAGACAACACCACAGTAATGTGGTACATCAACAAACAGGGAGGCACTCATTCATACCCCCTATGCAGAATGACTTTGGAGCTGTGGACCCTGGCACTCAGCTACAACATTCAGTTAAGGCAATATTTGTACCGGGGAAAGACAATACTCTAGCAGACATATTAAGCAGAACCACTTCGGATGCCCACGAATGGAAGCTGCACCCGGACATCTTCAAGACCATCTCGAAGAAATGGGGAATGCCACAGATAGACCTATTCGCATCACCTCTCAATCACCAGCTCAAAAAATTCTGCACAAGGACATTCCACCCACTAGCATGGAAAGTGGACTCACTCTCCTTCAACTGGAAAGGCCTAACAGCATATGCATTCCCACCTCTTCCTTTGATACACAAGGTACTACTAAAAATCAAGGAAGAACGCCCAAGGATAATCCTGATAGCTCCAAACTGGCCAAGACAACACTGGTACCCACTACTGAAGAGCATGTCTCGGAACAATATGTGGCCAATACCCCTGATGCCTTTGATGTTAACTCAGAACAACTACAGCATCATACATCCAAACCTAAAACGCTGCAACTGACTGCATGGAACATCACATAGCAGCAGCTAATCCAGAACTTTCCCAAAGAGTTAAAGACATTATTCTTGAAGCACGCAGACCTTCAACAAGAAGGAACTATGCTGGAAAATGGAAAAGGTTTGTCATTTGGAGTACGGAAAGAGGAAAAGATGTGTCAAACATAGATATGCCTAACATTCTGGAGTATCTGGCGAACTTCTTCATTCAGGCCTGTCCTACTCCTCCATCAAGATACATGCATCAGCTATTTCAGCAGAATACAGCTTTGATCCACCTGTTTTTCGCACCTTTGCTCAGGCAGTTCCTCAGAGGAATCAAGAATGTAAAACCTCCAAGGAAACCACCATTACCAGCTTGGGATTTAAACTTTGTGCTAGAAAAGTTGACACTATCACCCTTTGAACCAGCAGCAACAGCAGACCTACAACACCTGTCATGGAAAACTGCTTTCCTACTGGCAATTACTTCAGCAAGGAGGGTTTCAGAACTACAGGCCTTAATGGCAGTGCAACCCTTCCTAATCTTCCACCAAGATAGTGTCCATGAGGACTAATCCTACATTTATGCCCAAGGTGGTATCCAGAGTGTCTTTAAACCAGGCAATCCACCTACCTACCTTCTTTCCCAACCCACAAAACAGAGGGAAAGAATACTGCATACCTTGGATGTACATAGACAGCTACGCTACTACTTGGACAGAACAAAAATAGCAGAAAGACTGACCAACTTTTTGTAGCCTATGCAACAGGAAGGGAAGGAAAAGCTATTTCCAAACAGACAATCTCCAAATGGATAGGAAATTGCATACGATACTGTTACTCCTTCCATGGAAAACCAATTCCACAGAACATAAGACCTCATTCTACAAGGGCAACAGCCACTACCACAGCCTTCTTACGAGGAGTGGCAACCAAAGACATTATTGAGGCGGCTACTTGGACCTCCGTGCATACATTTGCCAAGCATTATAATTTGCCTCTATATTCCAGATCCCGAGCAGGGTTTGCCACTGCTGTACTGCAAGGGATCCTAAACACACCATAATCTACTTTTATCCTCCTCCCTAGTTGGCTATGGTATTCTACCCACTTGTTATGACTGCAGATGCATCCATGAAGGACATAGTACAGTTTTGTACCTACCATAAATGTAGATGTCCGAACTGGATAGCATCTGCAGTCAGGATTACCTCCCTCCTTCCCTCTGTGGTACTCCTAGGGTGTTTACCCTCCTAATAGCTAGCTGTTGGGGGGGAGTCTTTTATGGTGTATTTGTTTGTATATATGTACATATATGCTTATTGTTGTGTTTACCTCTATCTATTTGGAAACATTGGCATCTATCCAAATTTTAGCCTGCAAGAGGGCTACTGGCATCTGGGGCAAGAAACACTGAGGAAAATGGCGTCGGCTGATGCTTTTATACCCGAAGACCAACAGAGATGACGTCGGGTGGAGTGCGACATCAGCCGAAGCCGGACCCGGACTTTGGAATCCGGCCGACTGCAGGGCTGCCTGACGACAGGACAACCCACTTGTTATGACTGCAGATGCTATCCAGTTCGGACATCTACATTTATGGTAGGTACAAAACTGTACTTTCTTCAGGGTCTCTGCCTAAGAAACATATGCTTAAAATGGCAGAAGATTTGATTACTATGATTAGAGGTTCTATGCCTCCCCCTGATAAGAGGCCTAGGGTGGAACCTGAGCTTGAGAGTTTTGAGCAGTGTTCGGAGGCTTCTGAGTCTTCGGCTGAAGACTAGCAGGAGTATCCTCCTTATTCTGATTCTGATGTAGATGATTCTACTCCTTCGGCTTCTCCTCCTGAGGATTTTTCTTTTTCAGAGACTCTTCATTCCATGAGGGAGCATTTTAAATGGGAAGGTCAAGATTTCTCTGAATCCAGGAAAAGGCTTAGGGAATTTTTGTTTCTACCCCAGCATAGGCCTTTGGCTATACCTCCTGTTCTGGATGTGGTAGAAGATGTTTTTGCAGAGGCTTCCCTGAACCCTGATTCTTTGCCTCCTGCCCCAGTTAAACCGGATAGGTATTATAGGGTGCCTGAAGCTCATAAGTATCTTTTTAAGAGTCCTAGGGCACACCCAGAAACTGTTTCTCAGGGCCCTAAAGGTGTTAAGGCTTCTGTTAAAAATCCTGTTCCTTCTGATAGAGGCAAGGGCTTTGGATAGATGGGGAAAGAAGGTGTATACTTCTTCCACTTTAGCCATGAGGGCTTTGAATTGCCAGTTTCACATGTTGAAATACCAAAATTATCTCCTTTCACAATTGAAGTCTAAGGTAGATGCTCTGGCGGAAGGTATTGAGTGTAAAGAGTTGCAGGATTTGGTTCATGTTTCTGAACAGGTGGGTAAGCATTCCTTGCAATGTGGTTTTGATGCTGTACAGGCCTCTTCGAGGGTTGCAGCCACTGGTTCTGTTCTTCGCAGGCACGCCTGGCTGAGGGATCAGAATTTAGCTGAGCATGTAAAGACAAGGATTTTAGATGCTCCTTTACAATCTGATGTGTTTGGTTCGCCTGTGGAAGCAGTTTTAAAGAAAATGGAGGACAAGGCTAAGTCTATGCAGACTGTTAAAGATTTTTTGCAGGTTCAGCCTCCGAAGTTTAGTAGAAATTGGCCTACTAAGGGGTGGACTTATCCTTCTTCTGATTCCCAGTCTAGGGGTAGATCTAGACGTGGTAGGGGCAGAGCTCAAGGTTCTTTTAGGCCTAGAACAGGGAGTTCACCTGCCCAGTCTTCTGGTGAGGGCAGGGGTCAGTCCTTTCGTAAGCAGACCCAATGACCTGCCTTTTCAGCTGCCAGAGCCTTCTCGTCTGGCAGCACCTTTGGGTGGAAGGCTGGCACTTTTCAAAGAAAATTGGAGTTTTGTTACCCAAGACAGATGGGTATTGGATATCATTCACCACGGTTACAGGTTTTATTTCCATACCTTGCCTCCTTTCAAAGGCATGCCAGACATTCCTCCTATACAAAGAAAAGAGGCTCACAAGCAAATTTCTCTGTTACTCCAGATAGGGGCCATTCAGCCGGTTCCTGTGCCAGAAAGGGGCCTAGGATTTTATTCTCGCCTGTTCCTAGTACCAAAAAAGGGGAACACGTGGAGACCAATTTTGGATTTGTCTATCCTCAACACTTTTCTGGACATTCCCAAGTTCAAGATGTTAACGTTACAACAGCTTTTACCTCTGCTGGGCAAAGATCACTGGATGGTAACTTTAGATCTCAAGGAGGCTTACCTTCATGTGCCTATCAGACTCAGTTGCAGGAAGTATCTGCGTTTCCGAGCTGGGAATTCCCATTATCAGTTCTGTGCTTTGCCCTTTGGCTTATCTACTGCGCCCAGAGTATTCACAAAAGTTCTGGCTCCAGTCATAGCTTTCTTCAGGCTAAAAGGAATACAAATCTATCCTTACTTGGACGACTGTCTGATTCTGGCTCAAGAAAAGGACGAGCTTCTTCAGCATCTGGAATATGTGATAGCAGTGCTAAGATGCCTGGGGTATTCTGTGAACGAAATAAAGTCCAGTCTAGTACCCTCTCAAGACATGTGCTTTCTGGGTGTGAGACTGAATACAGCAGCCCAGATGGCCTTTTTAACCCCGGACAAACAAAAGAATCTTTCCCTTTACTTCCATCAACTATCTCTTCAGTCCGGGCTGACTGCAAGGACAGTCCTTCAAGCCTTAGGGTTCATGGCATCTTGTATTCTGGTGCTTCCCAATGCCAAACTGCATATGAGGAAGCTGCAATGGTATCTCAAAAATGTATGGACACAGCACTGCCAGGATTTGGACACTGTCATTCCAATAATACCTTGCATTCAAAAGGAATTTTTGTGGTGGGCTCAGGAATGTCACATAAACAAGGGACTCTCTGTGACCCGGCCAGAGGCGAGTCAGATTCTAACGACAGATGCCTCAGACATAGCTTGTGGAGCTCATCTGAATGGAAAGTGGATACAAGACAAGTGGCCTGCCAGACTACAGCATCTACATATCAACATGAAGGAGAGGTTAGCAGTCCAGTTTGCATTAATGGCTTTCAAGGAGTTACTTCTTCCAGGGCAGGTGTTGATTCTAACAGACAACACAACTGTCATGTGGTACATCAACAAGCAAGGGGGAACACATTCTTATCCTCTATGCAGGCAAGCAATGATTTTGTGGGAGACTGCGCTCAGCTTGCAGCTAAATCTTCAGGCAAGGTTTCTGCCAGGAGCACAGAACTCCTTAGCAGATGTGTTAAGCAGGCAAATCATGGATCCCCATGAGTGGAAACTGGATCTTCATGCATTTCGAAAATTGACAGTGTCATGGGGAACTCCAGACATAGATCTGTTCGCTTCTCCACTAAACCACCAGCTGCCAAAGTTTTGCACGAAAAGGTTTCATCACACAGCTTGGAAAGTGGATGCTCTCTCGTTCAGTTGGGAAAATCTTCATGTGTATGCCTTTCCACCTCTGCCTCTCCTCCCAAAGGTACTCCTAAAGGTCAGACAAGACAAGCCAAGGATGATTTTGATAGCTCCAGATTGGCCTCTGCAACACTGGTACCCATTACTGAGGAATCTGGTAAGGAAGCCTCCATGGCCTTTACCTTTGATTCCACACCTTTTGTCTGAGGGACGGTCATCTACTCCATGTCAAGCTTCCCTCTCCATCTAACAGCCTGGCATATTCTGTTTTGAACCACAGCAGGTCTCAACTTCCTCAACAAGTTTTGAATGTGATTATGGAAGCCAGAAGACCTAGTACACGTAAAGTGTATGCAGAAAAATGGAAGAGATTTTTATTTTGGAGTGCAGCAAAGGATTTGGATGTTTCTGAGCCTAATTTGAGTGTGGCTCTTCAATATCTTACTGAGTTATTGGACAAAGGTTTGTCTTTCTCTTCCATTAAGATTCATGCTGCAGCAATTTCAGCTCACTATGATTGTGACCCTCCATTGTTTTCTCATCCTTTGTTCAAGCAATTTCTTAGAGGGGCAAAGAATATAAGACCCCACGAGAGCTCCTACTCCTGCTTGGGACCTCAATTTTGTGTTGGAGAAACTTACTCTACAACCTTTTGAGCCTGCGGCTACTGCTGAATTGAAATACTTGTCATGGAAGATTGCTTTTTTGTTGGCCATTACTTCTGCAAGAAGGGTTTCTGAATTGCAGGCCCTTATGGCGGTTGAGCCTTTTTTGATTTTCCATAAGGATAGGGTATCATTACGTACTAATCCTTCCTTTATGCCTAAGGTGGTTTCTAGTGTGGCTTTAAACCAAACTATTCATTTGCCTACTTTTTATGCAGATCCCCAAAATAGGGGGGAAAAGATTTTGCACACTTTAGATGTACACAGGCAGTTGCGTTATTTAAGCAGGACTTGGGATTTTAGGCAGTCTCAGCAGTTGTTTGTTTCTTTTGCTTTGAGTTCTCAGGGCAAGCCTGTGTCAAAACAAACTATATCTAAGTGGATTGGGTTTTGCATTGCATTCTGTTATTCCCATCATGGCAAGGAGATTCCAGCTGGGATTAGGCCTCATTCCACTAGGGCTACTGCCACTTCAACAGCATTTTTAAGGGGGGTGGCAACTAAGGATATTTTGGAAGCAGCTACTTGTAGTTCAGTGCATACTTTCTCCAAGCATTACCACCTTCCTCTCTATTCTAAATCCAGGGCTGGTTTTGCCACTGCTGTGTTGCAGGGCATTTTGGCAGCTCCTGCTTCTTTATAGTTTAGCCATCCTCCCTTTCCTCTGCTTTGGGATTCTACCCAAGTGTTAGGACTGCAGCAATGTGAGATGAAGAACATAGTACAGTTTTGTACCTACCATAAATGTAGATGTTCGAAGATCCACATTGCTGCAGTCCAATTTACCCTCCCTCCTTCCCCTCTGTGTTTAGGGGTGGTTGTGTGGGTGGGGTTCTATTTTTGTGAATTTGTATATATTGTACCTATATTAGGTACGGGAGTGTTTGGTGTTTTTTGGTTTTGGCCTTATCTTTTTAGGGTCTTCTGACATCTGGGGCAAGAAAAGACTGAGGATATGACGTCGGTCATGCGCATTTGTACCCTGACGTCCTGATGTCAGACAAATGCGCCTTGACCGACGTCAGCCTTATACTTTGGTATTCGGGCCGACTGGGACAGCGGACTACCCCAAGTGTTAGGACTGCAGCAATGTGGATCTTCAAACATCTACATTTATGGTAGGTACAAAACTGTACTTTACTGGATCTGTGATTAGAAGGCATGCCTGGTCTCAAGGAGCAAAATCTTGCCTGATCATGTTAAAGCTAAATTGTTGGATGCCCCTTTACAGCATGCTACTCTGTTTGGTAATAAGGCAGAAGATGTTTTAAAGAAAGTGGAAGACAAAGCTAAATCTATACAAACTGTAAAAGATTTTCTTACAAGTGCAGCCTCCCAGATTCAGTAGGCACTGGCCTATTACAAATTGGTCCTTTCATGTGTCCAACAGAGCCTCTCAAGGCAAATCCACGTGCTCAAAAGGCTCTAGATACCAATCAGTGTTCTTACAGGTCAAAGCAATGGGGTGCCTCCACCTCCAAATCTCGAAGAAACTAAGCGCAACCCTACAGTAAGCAATCTCAGTGACGTCCCTCTACCATCAGCAAGCACTTAACTTTTGGCAGCCTCCTTGGGGGGGAAATTAGCATTTCATGCTCAAAATTGGCTGTTAATTACCCAGGATAAGTGGGTATTAAACATAGTATCCCAGGGGTACAGATTTCATTTCTATACTTTGCCAATTCCATACGGTTGGCCAGATCTACCACAAAAGCGATGGGCGGAGGCTCAAACAAGTTGCGTGGCTCTTAACCAAACTATTCACCTGCCAACATTTTACCCATATCCGCAGAACAAGGGGGAGTGGATTCTGTATTCATTGGACGTACACAGACAACTAAGATTCTACTTAAACAGGACCAAATCTCTAAAAGTCTGAGCAACTACTGGTGGCATTTGGTTCAGCATCAGAGGGGAAGGCTATATCAAAGCAGACTATTTCTAAGTGGATAAGCCACTGCATTTGTTTCTGCTACTTGCATCATGGTAAACTTGTACCCAAGGGAATTGGGTCACACTCCACCAGAGCTGCCTCTACCTCAGCAGCCTTTCTCAGAGGAGTTCCAACCAAAGACATTCTAGAAGCTACTACTTGGAGCTCTGCTCATACCTTCACAAAGCATTATCATTTGCCTCTCTTCCCTAAATCCTGGACAGGCTTTGCTACTGCAGTTCTGCAGGGCTTTGTAGCAGCTCCTAATGCTATTTAGTTCCATCCTCCCATCCATAGCTTTGGGATTCTACCCAAATGTAATGACTGCAACAGTGAATACACTCTAACATCTACATTTATGGCAAGTGTACACAACTGTACTTTCTCTATCTCCGTACTCCGAAATGGCTTCGTTAAGTCATCCAACTACTGATCTTTCAAAGAAATGTAAGGATAAAGACAGACTACATAGGTCCAAAACTGCCGACTACGCTTCCGTTAAGCTAGTCACCAGTCCACCAGTACTTAGTGAGGCGCTTTCGCAGCCCCTGATACCCATTTGCAGGTCTCTATTGAGACCCATTTGGAGTCTGGTATGCCGCAAGATGCTTTTTTGACCATGGAATCTGCGTATGTCTCTACCTTGGATGGGTTTGGAGCTGCTGTGCAGGCACCAGCTTCTGAGGGTGTATTCAGGCCTACAGACTTTCATATTAAACAAACTGTATCATTTCCAGTTAGAAGTACCGAATTCCTCGGGCCTAAAACTTGCACTACACCTAGAAAACTGACCTAACCACAGACTCTGGCCCATATGCCTCAAAAAAACAAATGCTTAGAATGGCTGAATACCTTAACTTAATTAGGGAAGCCAGCCTTCCCCCCTCTGTGACCTCAAAGATTTTCTTTGATTTTTCCGATAAAGAATCTGATGTCTCTGCTTCTTCTGATTACCAGGATTTGCCATTATCTACTTATGAGGATTCTGCAGGGGATTCCATTCCCTCTGCTTCCTCTCCAGAAGATTTTTCTTTTGGTGAAACCTTGCATACCCTCGAACATTTCTGTTGGGAAAGCCAGGACTATTCAGAGTCCAAAAAGATACTTCGGGAATTCTTACTCCTCCCTCAACACAGGCCTCTAGCTATCCCTCCTGAATGTTCTTAGCGTTTCACTGTTACAGTCCTCACATATGGGTTATCAGGCTCCTGGTAGCACTCAGTCTGCTCGAATACCAGAGTCCTTGGTTATGACATCAGCTGCCACCAGTTGTAAAACTCCTCAGATAAAGGGAGGCAGCTGATGCCATTTCCTCAGTCTTTCTTGCAGTGGAGCCCAAAGCAGATGCAGTTCGCACTAGTGCCGGTCAGTCATTTACCTTCGTTTTGCTTTCTGACTACCAAGTTGAAGACTCCTTCAGATAAGTACCCCATTGGGGATACTTTTTTCTTGCTTTAACGAATGTCAGTTAAATTTAGTAACGGTCTTGCCTGTGGAAAACAGAACGCACCATGATTTCCATTCCTTTTGTATAACTTGTTTGGGCCTTGAGCATGACGTCCCTAACTGCGATCTCTGCGCTTCCTTTAACCCATGCACCATACGCCGTAGAGTGAAGATTTTGTATCGGCATTTCGGAGTCTTGCCGAAGTTCGAAGGTATGGGGTCTTCCGGTCTCCTGACTTCGGATATACCTAGGAAACGCCAAGACAAGGACCGCGACAGGCCTAGGGTTAAAACTGCTGTTGACCCACCGGTGAAATTGGTAGTCAGCAAGCTTCTGCTAAGACTTTGAGTCCTCCATGCCACAGGCTTCTTTTCGACATGAGACCAGAACCAGACTTGACTACCTTAGTTCAGACTTCTGCAGTTGCTAGGCCTCCCGAGTTCCTCTGGATTGCTAATAAACCTTCCTGCTGCAAACCTACACACAAGCAGGCATCAGCTTCCCCTCCTGTGCTTCAGTCCCAGTTGGTAAAGATGGCTGGTGATCTTTCCTTGATTAGGGTCTGTCATCCCCCTTCAAAGAAGGCTAGGGAATTATCTCTTGCGTCTCTGATTTGGATACTTCCAGTATGTCTGCTGGTGAAGCAGGAAATTCTCAACTTTTTTTCTGGCTTTTAGGATTATGATGCTGAGGACTTTATCCCTTCTGCCTCCCCTCCAGAAGAGTTTTTCTTTGTGATATTTTGAATACTCTTAGGGAGCATTTTAAATGGGAATGTCAGGATTTTCCACAGTCTAAGAAAAGAATCATGGAATTTTTGGATTTGCATGAGCCTCTGGCTATACCTCCAGTTTTGGAAGTTGTAGATGATGTTTTCATGGAAAATTCTTTAACTACTAGTTCTTTTCCTCCTGACCCCAGAAAACCGGATAGGTATTATAGGGTTCCTGAATCTCATAAATTCCTTTTTAAAAACCCTACTGCTGATCCAGAAATTATTTCTCAAGGCCCCAAGGGATTTAAGGCTACTAGTGCTAAAATCCCTGTGCTTTCTGATGAGGAGTCTAGGGTTTTGAAAGGTGGGGTAAAAAAGTCTGTACCTCTGCAACTCTTGCCATTAGATCTGTGAACTCTTTCACATGCTTAAGTATCAGCAGCATACTTTGGAGGCTATTAAGGCTAAACTTGGAGATAATCCTTCCATGACTGAGAACAAAGATTGACAAGACTTGATGAATTCTGCCACTTTAGTTAATAAGCGTTCACTTCAGTGTGGTTTTGACACTTTGGAGGCTTCCTGCAGAGCAGCAGCCAGTGGTTGCATAATTAGAAGGCATACTTGGCTCAGGGAGCAGCCTCTTTTTGAACCTGTTCAATTTAAATTGCCGGATGTTCCTTTGCACAAGGACAATTTTTTGGTAAGGCTGAGGAGGTACTGAAGAAATTGGAGGATAAGGCAAAATCTATGCAGGCTATAAGATTTCCTTCATGTTCAGCCTCCTCGGTTTAGTAGGCATCATCCTTCCAAGAATTGGTCTTTCCCTGATCCTGGCAAGCAGGGTTGCTCTAGGCCTAGGGGGTTCAGATTTTCCAGAGGGCAGGCTTCTGCCCCTCAAAGGGCTAAACAATGGCATTCTTCTGCTAAATCGGGGAGTTATAAGCCAGCTTCCCAAAGCAAGCATTTTCAGACTCTGGCCTTGTGTCTACCTCTGCAGGCCCTGTGTTTCCTTTGGGGGAAAGGATAGCTAGGTTCACAGAGGTATGGTCTACCATCACAGACTATAAATGGGTGCTCAATATAGTAAACCAAGGTTACAAGTTTTACTTTCACACTTTCCCTGTTTTACAAGGGTACCCAGACATACCCAGAACTCTCGGGGCAGAGGTTGAAAATCAAATTTCTTTATTGACTATGGGGCTTATAGAGCAAGTTCAAGTTCTGGCTTGGTTTTTATTTGACTTTTTCTGGTACCCAAGAAAGGGGGCACCTGGTGCCCTATTCTGGATCTGTCTATTCTAAACACATTTCTGGTGATTCCCAAATTCAAGATGCTCACCCTTCGACAATTACTACCAATGCTGGGCAAGGATTCACGGCTGGTAAATTTGGATCTCAAGGAGGCTTATTTGCACATCCTAGTAATGTAAAGTTGCAGGCAGTTCCTTCGTTTCAGGGCTGGGGAGCAACACTTTCAATTCGCTGCACTGCCCTTTAGCTTATCTACTGCTCCCAGAGTTTTTATCAAGTGCTTGGCTCCAGCCATTGCTTTTTGCAGGCAGAGAAACCTTCAAATTTATCCTTACCTGGATGACACTCTCATTCAAGCAAACTCCCCAGAACAACTAGAAAAGGATTTGGATTTTGTGAAGAACGTTCCCACCTCTTTGAGTTACACACTCAATGAAAAGTCAGTTGGTTCTTACAAGGGAGATTTTCCTGGGAGGTATGTCTGTATACAGCCACCCAGTTGGTATTCCTCCTTCAGCAGAATCAAGAAGATCTTTTGGCTTATTTCATGAACTTGGAAGCATGACCCAGCTCCTCAGCAAGGCAATTCCTGCAAGCACTGGAGTTCATGTCTTCATGTGTTTTGATGATCCCATATGCAAGGCTGCATATAAGAAAAAACTTCAGTGGTACCTCAAGAATCTTTGGTGTAAACACACAGGACTTGAACTTGATTCTTCCCCTGATTCCTTGTCTTCAAATGTAGTTCCTCTGGGGGGGGCGACAGCCTGTTCTCAGAAAAAGGGGTCTGCCTTTCCATGTGCCAGCCAGACTCTCGCCACAGATGCCGCATGGGGGGCTCATCTGGAAGGCAGGGGCATACAGCAGATTTGTCTGCACAAACTTAAAAGAATTGATGGCAGTGCAGCAGGCCTTGCTGGCTTTCAAGGACCTACTCCACCCTGGGACTCTTCTGATCAGGACAGACGATACTACAGTCATGTGGTACATCAACAAGCAAGGGGGGACTCGCTCTTACCCCTTGTACAGACTAAGCATGAGACTGTGGTCCATAGCAGCATCCCATGGGCTTACATCTAATAGCCCATTATTTCCAGGGAGGGTGGATCAATTGAGCAGACATGTACTGGATCCTCACGAGTGGCAACTTAAGGACATTCTCCATTGCATCACTCATCATTTAGGCACTCCACAAGTGGATCTTTTCTTGTCTCACTCCAATCATCTCCTTCCAACCTTCTGTATCAGGGAGTTCTCCAACAAAGCTTGGAGTGGACGCATTGTCCTTCCCATGGACACATCTCTGTTTATGCATGCCCTGCTCTGCCTCTTTTTCCCAGAGTGCTGCTAAAGATAAGGGATGAAAAACCAAAGACTATTCTAATAGCACCAGATTGGCCCAGGCAGCATTGGCATCCCCTCCTTTGCAGCCTTTCACAGGCACTGCCTTGGATTCTTCCCCTGGTACCAGATCTGTTGGTTTAGGGAGGAGGGACGTTCTTTCATCTTCCACCTCTTTAAACTCTGCATTTAACTGCCTGGCTAATACTTTAAATCTTTCCCAACAGGTGGTTGAAGTTCATGAGGCCAGGAGGCCTAGCACCAGAGTATCCTATGCTGATAAATGGAAGAGATTTTGCTCTTGGATGCCAGCTAAAGGAGAAGACTCCTCTCATATTTCTCTCTCCCTCATTCTTGACTTCCTAGCAGGACTGCTTAATGGTGGACTTTCCTTTTCTATCAAAATTTACACCAGCAATTTCGGCTCATTAAGCAACCCATTTTTTCTTGCCCCTTGACAGTTCTTGAGGGGAGCTAGTAATCTTAGACCTCCCAGAAGAGCTCTTACTCCTGCTTGGGATCTTAATTTTGTCCTGGAAAAACTTACTGTGCCTTCCTTTGAACCAGCTGCCTCTGCAGATTTGAAGATGTTCTTCATCTCACATTGCTGCAGTCCTTACTTATGGGTAGTCCGCTGTCCTCTGTCGGCCCGAATACCAAAGTATTAGGCTGACGTCGGTCATGGGCGCTCAGATCTGACGTCAGAGCGTCAGGGTATAAAAGCGCATGACCGACGTCATATCCTCAGTCTTTTTTGCCGCATGGTCCGATGCAGAAGCAGCGTTGCAAGTGCCGTTCTGAAATTTTTCGAATTCGGAGTTTCAGACCGATACCAAGTTGGGCTAAGTACCCCGTTGGGGAATATTTTTGTTTTTTCTTGCCTCAGTTATTTACCGGATGTCAGAAAAAGTGAATAATTGTATTTCTTGTGGGAAACAGATACCGCATAGGGATTACCACTCACTTTGTATTCCTTGTTTGGGACCGGAGCACGACGTAGTCGGGTGTCAGTTTTGTGCTAGGTTCAATAAGCGCACTATAAAACGGAGGTTAGATTGTGCTAGGTTAGTCTTTGGCAAGCGGTGTAATTATAATATGCCGTCGGATCCTCCGACGCCCGCTTCCACGAAGAAGCGCAAAGACAAATCTGTGCAGCCTAGGCAGGATGATTAGTCCGTTTCGGACGCCGGTCCATTGGAAGCTACAGGGGAACAGGTGGACCCGGCTGAAGTTTCTGTTGAGACTCAGGGGGAAACTTTGATTTTGCAAGAGGTGGCCTCACAGGAGTCAGGTCAGGCTGAAGGGGCCTCTCAGGTTACTATTCTCCCTACTGTGCCTAGGGTGGTTAGGCCTTCTGCTACTATTTCTAAGGCTCCTTTTAAGGGCAGGTCGGTGTTGCCTTCCTCTGGTGTCAGTCCTGGTTCCTCAGGGTCAGTGCCTAAAAAGCACATGCTTAAAATGGCAGAAGATTTGATTACTTTAATTAGAGGTTCTATGCCCCCTCCTGATAAGAGGCCCAGGGTAGAGCCAGAGTTGGAAAGTTTGGAGCGGGCCTCAGATGATTCAGAGTCTTCTGTGGAAGACATTCCAGATTTTCCTCCTTATTCGGATTCTGATGCAGAGGATTCCTCTCCTTCTGCTTCTCCTCCTGAGGATTTTTCATTTTCAGAAACTTTACATTCCATGAGGGAGCATTTTAAGTGGGAAGGACAAGATTTCTCTGATTCACGGAAAAGGCTTAGGGAATTTTTGTTTTTACCTCAGCATAGACCCTTAGCTATTCCTCCAGTTTTGGATGTTGTTCAAGATGTTTTCTCGGAGGCTTCCCTTAATCCAGATTCTGTGCCTCCTGCGCCAGTCAAACCGGACAGGTATTACAGGGTGCCTGAGGCTCATAAATATCTGTATAAAAGTCCTAGGGCAGACCCAGAAACTATTAGTCAGAGGCCTAAGGGTGTTAGAGCTTCTGTTGTAAAAAAATCCGTTTCCTCTAGATAAGGAAGCTAGAGCTTTGGATAGATGGGGTAAGAAGGTGTATACCTCTTCTACGTTAGCAATGAGGGCTTTAAATTGCCAGTTTCATATGTTGAAATATCAGAATTTCCTCCTTTCTCAGCTAAAATCTAAAGTGGATGCTTTAGCAGTGGGTATAGAGTGCAAAGAATTGCAGGATCTGGTACATGTCTCTGAACAGGTGGGCAAGCATTCTTTACAGTGTGGCTTTGATGCTTTACAGGCTTCTTCTAGGGTGGCTGCCACTGGTTCAGTTATTCGAAGGCACGCCTGGCTTAAGGATCAGAATTTGTCTGAGCATGTTAAGACTAGAATTCTGGATGCTCCTTTACAGTCTGAAGTTTTGTTTGGTCCTCCTGTGGAGTCTGTATTAAAGAAAATGGAGGACAAGGCTAAGTCTATGCAGACTGTTAAAGATTTTTTGCAGGTGCAACCTCCAAAGTTTAGTAGAAATTGGCCTACTAAAGGATGGACGTACCCTTCTGATTCTCAGTCTAGGGGCAGATCTAGACGTGGTAGGGGCAGAGCTCAGAGTTCCTTCAGACCTAGAACATGGAGTTCGCCTGCACAGTCTGCAGGTGAGGGCAGGGGCCAGTCCTTTCGTAAACAGGCCCAATGACCTGCATTTTCAGCTGCCAGATTCCTCTTGCCTGGCAGCTCCTTTGGGAGGAAAGTTAGCACTTTTCAAGCAAAACTGGCTTTTTGTCACCCAGGACAAATGGGTGTTGGACATTATAAACCGAGGCTACAAGTTTTATTTCCATACATTGCCTCCTTTCAAAGGCATGCCAGATGTTCCTCCTCGGCAAAGGTTAGAGGCTCACAAACAGATTTCTTTACTTCTTCAAATGGGAGCTATACAGCCAGTTCCTCTGTCAGAAGTGGGCCTAGGATTTTATTCTCGCCTGTTTCTAGTTCCAAAGAAAGGGAACACGTGGAGACCGATTTTGGATTTATCTATCCTCAACACTTATCTGGACATTCCAAAGTTCAAGATGCTGACGTTACAACAGCTTTTACCTCTGCTGGGAAAAGATCATTGGATGGTAACTTGATCTCACAGAGGCTTATCTTCATGTTCCTATCAGACCCAGTTGCAGGAGGTACCTGCATTTTCGAGCTGGAAATTTACATTATCAGTTCTCTGCATTGCCCTTTGGCTTATCTACTGCGCCCAGAGTGTTCACAAAGGTTCTGGCTCCAGTAATAGCCTTTTTCAGGTTAAGAGGAATACAGATTTATCCTTATTTGGACGATTGCCTGATTATTGCTCAAGACAAAGACGAACTTCTTCATCATCTACAGTATGTGATGGTAGTGTTAAGATGCCTAGGGTATTCTGTGAACGAAACAAAGTCCAGTCTAGTACCCTCTCAGGACATGTGCTTTCTGGGTGTGAGACTGAATACAGCTTCCCAGATGGCTTTTTTGACCCCGGACAAACAAAGAAGCCTTTCTCTTTATTTCCATCAAATGTCTCTACAGTCCAGGCTGACTGCAAGGACAGTCCTTCAAGCCTTGGGGTTCATGGCATCTTGTATTCTGGTGCTTCCCAATGCCAAACTGCATATGAGGAAGCTTCAATGGTATCTCAAAAATGTATGGACACAGCACTGCCAGGATCTGGACACTGTCATTCAAATAATACCTTGCATTCAAAAGGAATTTTTGTGGTGGGCTCAGGAATGTCACCTAAACAAGGGACTCTCTGTGACCCGGCCAGAGGCGAGTCAGATTTTAACGACAGATGCCTCAGACAAAGCTTGGGGAGCTCATCTAAATGGAAAGTGGATACAAGACAAGTGGCCTGCCAGACTACAACATCTACATATCAACCTGAAGGAGATGTTAGCAGTCCAGTTTGCATTAATAGCTTTCAAGGATTTACTTCTTCCAGGGCAGGTGTTGATTCTAACAGACAACACAACTGTCATGTGGTACATCAACAAGCAAGGGGAACACATTCTTATCCTCTATGCAGGCAAGCAATGATTTTGTGGGAGACTGCTCTCAGTTTACAGCACAATCTTCAGGCAAGGTTTCTGCCGGAGCACAGAACTCCTTAGCAGATGTGTTGAGCAGACAATTATGGATCCCCACGAGTGGAAATTGGATCCTCATGTATTTCAGAAATTGACAGTGTCATGGGGAACTCCAGACATAGATCTGTTCGCTTCTCCACTAAACCATCAGCTGCCAAAGTTTTGCACGAAAGGTTTCATCCCACAGCTTGGAAAGTGGATGCTCTTTCTTTCAATTGGAGCAATCTTCATGTGTATGCCTTTCCACCTCTGCCTCTCCTCCCAAAGGTACTTCTAAAGGTCAGACAGGACAAGCCAAGGATGATTTTAATAGCTCCAGATTGGCCTCGACAGCACTGGTACCCATTACTGAGAAGTCTGGTACGGAAGCCTCCATGGCCTTTGCCTTCGATTCCACACCTGTTGTCCCAGGAGGACAGTCATTTGCTCAATGTCAAACTTCACTCTCTTCACCTAACAGCCTGGCATATTCTGTTTTGAACCATAGAGGGTCTCAACTTCCACAACAAGTTTTGAATGTGATTTTGGAAGCTAGAAGGCCTAGTACAAGGAAAGTGTACGCAGATAAATGGAAAAGATTTTTATTTTGGAGTGCAGCAAAGGATTTTGATGTTTCTGAGCCTAATTTAAGTGTGGCTCTTCAATATCTTACTGAGTTACTGGACAAAGGTTTGTCCTTCTCTTATATTAAGGTTCATGCTGCAGCAATTTCAGCTCACTATGACTGTGAGCCACCATTGTTTTCTCATCCTTTGTTCAAGCAATTTCTTAGAGGGGCAAAGAATATAAGACCCCCACGTAGAGCTCCTACTCCTGCTTGGGATCTCAATTTTGTGTTGGAGAAACTCACTCTACAACCTTTTGAGCCTGCAGCTACTACTGAGTTGAAATATTTATCATGGAAGACTGCCTTTTTGTTGGCCATTACCTCTGCAAGAAGGGTTTCTGAATTACAGGCCCTTATGGCGGTTGAGCCTTTCTTAATTTTCCATAAGGATAGGGTATCTTTACGTACTAATCCTTCCTTTATGCCTAAAGTGGTTTCTAGTGTGGCTTTAAACCAAACTATTCATTTGCCTACTTTTTATGCAAATCCCCAAAATAAAGGGGAAAAGATTTTGCACACTTTAGATGTACACAGGCAGTTGCGATATTATTTGGACAGAACTAAAGGGTTCAGGCAGTCTCAGCAGTTGTTTGTTTCTTTTGCTTTGAGTTCTCAGGGCAAGCCTGTGTCAAAACAAACTATTTCTAACTGGATTGGGTTTTGCATTGCTTTCTGTTATTCCCATCATGGCAAGGAGATTCCAGCTGGGATTAGGCCTCATTCCACTAGGGCTACTGCCACTCGACAGCTTTTTGAGGGGTGGCAACCAAGGATATTTTGGAGGCAGCTACTTGGAGTTCAGTGCATACTTTCTAGGCATTATCACCTACCACTTTACTCTAAATCCAGGGCTGGTTTTGCCACTGCTGTTTTGCAGGGCATTTTGGCAGCTCCTGCTTCCTTATAGTTTGGCCATCCTCCCTTACCTCTGCTTTGGGATTCTACCCAAGTGTAAGGACTGCAGCAATGTGAGATGAAGAACATAGTACAGTTTTGTACCTACCATAAATGTAGATGTTCGAAGATCCACATTGCTGTAGTCCAATTTACCCTCCCTCCTTCCCCTCTGTAGTTAGAGGTGGTTGTGTGGGTTGGGTTGTAAATATTGTGTATATTGTATATATTGTACATATAATTAGTGCAAGGGTGGTTGGTTGTTTGTTTGCTGTCTTTTGGGTTTGACCTTTATTTTTAGGGTCTTCTGACATCTGGGGCAAGAAAAGACTGAGGATATGACGTCGGTCATGCGCATTTGTACCCTGACGTCCTGATGTCAGTCAAATGCGCCTTGACCGACGTCAGCCTTATACTTTGATATTCGGGCCGACCGAGGACAGCGGACTACCCAAGTGTAAGGACTGCAGCAATGTGGATCTTCGAACATCTACATTTATGGTAGGTACAAAACTGTACTTTTCCCATCCTCCATTCCCCCTTTTTTCCTAAGGCACAGAATATATATTTTTATTTTTTGTATGAAATGTGTCCAGGGTGCTACCTTCCTGTGTTAGCTTTCTTTTGGGGGCTCCTGACTGTTAAGGCAAGAAAAACTGAGGAAATGGCATCTGCTGCCTCCCTTTATACCTGACATTCTGACATCAGTTTTACAAATGGCAGCAGCTGACGTCACATACCAAGGACTCTGGTATTCAGGCCGACTGAGGGCTATCGGGAGCCAGATAACCCATTATGCGAGGACCGCAACAATGAATACACTATTCTACATTAACATCTACATTTATGGTAAGTGTACATAACTGTACTTTCTGGCTATTGTAGATTTTTTTCTTGGTATCTAGCCTTACCCCAGACACTTCACCTCCAGCTTTCAGAAAACCTGACTGGTACTACAGAGTACCGGACTCTTTCAAGTTCCTCTTCACGAATCCTATTGCAGATTCAGAGACCAATTCCCAAGGACCAAAAGGCATTAAGGCTACTGCTGCCAAAAATCCTACCCCTCAATTCTAGAACCTTGGACAGATGGGGTAAGAAGGTATACACTTCTGCTACTTTGGCCATTAGGGCTTTAAATTGCCAGCTTCATATGTTAAAGTATCAGTAGCATATTATGGGACTAATTGAACAGAAAATGATTATTCCTGACTGTGCTGAACACAATGACCTGCAAGATTTTAATGCATTCTGCAGAACAAGTTGGTAAACATACTTTGCAATGTGGTTTTGACACTTTAGAAGCATCTTGCAGGGCTGCTGTCACTGGGTCTGTACTTGGGCATGCTTGGCTTAAGGAACAAAACTTGCCAGATCGTTAAAGCTAAGTTACTGGATGCACCCTTAAATCAAGACCACCATTTTGGCAACAAAGCAGTATTCCTCAAAAGGACAGAGGAAAAAGCTAAATCTATGCAAACTGTTAAAGATTTCCTACAAGTACAGCCTCCCAGATTCAGTAGGCATTGGCCTTCAAAGAAGTGGTCCCTTCCAGGCCTTCTGTCCAAACCCTGGAAAAGCAGACCACCAAGACTTCAGTCTCAGGCTACACACAGATCTAAGCAATGGGGGGCTCCCACTTCCAAAGCCGGGAAGTAGTAAGCCACCCCCCACAGAAAAGTGGCACAGTGACTTAACCTTAACCCTGCTCAACTACTTGCTCCCGTAGGAGGAAAGCTAGCCCTGTATGCAAAAAAAACTGGGAACTCATTACCCAGGGCAAATGGGTTTTGAACAGTTTTCCAATGATAGTTTCCACGTCCACACACTACCAACCCCAAATGGTTGGCCAGACCTCCCCCCAAATCAATGGGCGGAGGCCCAGCAGCTGTTTGTCTCTTCTCAGTACCAAGGCTATTCATCCTGTCCCAGCAGAACAAAGGGGACAAGGTTTTTATTAAAGACTTTTTCTGGTACCCAGAAAATAAAACTCCTGGTGTCCTGTCCTGGACTTCTCTATTCTCATCACCTTTCTGGTGCTTCCAAAATTCAAATTGCTAACTCAACAGCTTCTTGTGCTAGCCAAGGATACCTGGCTGGCAACCCTAGACTTGAAGCTTACCTGCATGGCCCAGTAAGAGAATCCTGCAGACAATACCTACATTTCAGGGTGGGCTCCATGCACATGTTCTTAGTGTTTCCCCGTTGCAGTCCTCACATTTGGGTTATCTGCCTGCAGGTTAACCCTCAGCCAGCCTGAATACCAAAGTCTTCGGATTTCTTCGTCGGATGATGTTGCTTTTTCCATAATGTCAGGTTGTCAGGGGTATAAAACATGCAGACAATGCCATTACATCAGTCTTTCTTGCCGTGCAGTGCCCAAAGCAGAAGTAGTTGGTAAGTGCCGGTCGGCTGACTCAAAACCAAAGTCTTCAGCTTAAAGCTAAGTACCCCATTGGGGAAACTTTTTCTTGCTCCTTACCAGTGTCAGTAAAAGTTACTAATTGCATTACTTGTGGAAAGCAAATACCTTTAAAGATTTTAATTTGTACTGTATTCCTTGCCTAGACCCTGACCATGATGTACTTTGCTGTCGGTTTTGTGCTTTAATCAGCGCACTATCCGTCGTCTGTACATTTTTGCTTCTAAATATTTCGGTTCTCTGTTTAATTATCCAGAGATTACATCAGTTAGCCATCCGACTACTGGAATTCCGAAAAAACGCTAAGAAAGACGGGCCGTCTAGGTCTAAAACTGCCGACTATGCTTCTCCTAAGCCAGTCGCCATCTCGCCGGTACTCAATGAGGTGCTTTCGCAGCCCCTGATACTCGCTACGTCTGACTTGCAGGCCTCTACTGAGACCCATTCGGAGTCTGGTATGCCATGAGATGCTTCATCTATGGAACCCGTGGATGTCTACTTTGAATGGGTTCGGAGCTGCTGTGCAGGCACCGGCTTGAGGGTGGATTCAGGCCCACAGACTTTTATATTAAACCGACTCCACCTTCTATTCTAAAGCCTAACTCTCGATCTGTCTAAAAAGCCAACTTCCAAGCCACATGTTCAGGCCCCTATGCTTAAAAAACAAATTATCAAAATGGCTGAAGATCTTATTACTGTAATTAGGGGTTGCCACCCCCCCCCCCCCCGCGCTTCTAAGAGGCCTAGGACTGAGCTTGACTTCTAATTATTCCAATGACCTGGATTTGTCCATACCTACTTATGAGGATTCTGATGCAGAGGATTCCACCCCCCCCCCCCCCCCCCAAGGACTTTTTCTTTTGGAGAAACTTTGCATACCTTAAGGGAGCATTTCCACTGGGAAAGTCAGGAATTTTCTGAATCTAAAAAGAGGTTTAGGGATTTCCTTCTACCTCAGCATAGGCCTTTGGCTATACCTCCTGCACTAGACATTGTTGATGGGTTTTCGGAATCCAGCATGGCCCCTGATTCCCTGCCTCCATCTCCTAGTAAACCTGACTGATACTACAGGGTTCCTGACTCCCACAAGTTTGTTTGCAAATATCTTGTTGTGGATCCAGAAACCATTTCTCAGGGGCCCAAGGGCATTAAGGCTTCTGCTAAAAATCCTACCACTTCTGATAGAGAATCCAGGGTGCTGGATAGATGGGGTAAAAAGGTTTATACTTCTGCAACCTTTGGTAATCAGGGCTTTAAACTGCCAATTTCATATGTTAAAATATCAACAGCATATTATGGGACTGCTTAAACAGAAAATGATTTCTAACTGTGGAGAATAAAGATTTACAGGATTTATTGCATTCTGTTGAACAAGTTGGAAAACATACTTTACAATGTGGTTTTGATAATTTAGAGGCCTCTTGCAGGGCTGCTGTTACTGGGTCTGTGCTTAAAAGGCATGTTTGGCTTGAGGAGCAAATCTCTGCCTGTTCATGTTAAAGCAAAATTGTTGGATGCTCCTTTAAATCAGGACCGCCTGTTGGCAATAAGGCTGAAGAAGTTCTAAAAAAGATGGAAGATGAAGCTAAATCTATGCAAACTGTAAAAGATTTCTTACAAGTGCAACCTCCAAGTTTTAGTAGGCACTGGCCTACTAAGAACTGGTCCTTTCCAGCTCCTTCCAGATCCACTCAAGCCAAACCTAGACACACCAAAAGCACCCGGTTTCAGTCCCAAGGGACTCGCAGAACTAAGCAATATGGGGTGCCTCCACTTCCAAATCTGGTAAACAGTCTCAATGACTTTCCTTTAAAATTACCAAGCATTTACCTTTTAGCCGCCCTTTTGGGGGGAAAGATTGCTCTTCATGCAAAAAACTGGGAACTCATAACCCAGGACAAATGGGTTTTAAATAGTGTCCCAGGGATACAGATTTAATTTCCACATGTGGCCAGACCTGCCCCCAAATCAGTGAGCAGAGGCTCAGAAACTAGCACTTTCCCTCTTAAAAATGGGGACTATTCAACCGGTACCAGAAGAGGAAAAGGGACAAGGTTTCTATTCCAGGCTTTTCCTGGTACACAGAAAAGACAAATCATGGTGTCTAATTCTGGACCTGTCTACCCTAAATACCTTTCTGGACATTCCAAAATTGAAGATGCTGACTCTTCAATTACTTATGCTAGGCAAAGATGCCTGGTTGGCAACTCTAGATTTAAAAGAAGCTTACTTGCGTATCCCAATCGGGGAATCTTGCAGAAGATACCTACGCTTCAAAGCAGGCTACTTGCATTATCAGTTCTTTGCACTGCCCTTTGGCTTGTTTACTGCGCCCAGGGTATTCACAAACTGCCTGCCGCCAGTAATTGCATTTTGCAGGCAAATAAATATTCAAATATATCCATACCTGGACGATTGTCTAGTTCAGGCAGAAAACCAGGCCATACTTATAAGTCTGGCATTTGTAAAAAGGGTTCTAACTTGTTTAGGGTACACCATAAATGAAAAGAAATCACAACTGGTACCCTCTCAAGAGATTACATTCCTGGGTGCAAGCTTGAATACAATTGTCCAGATGGCTTTCCGTACACCAGAAAAGCAAATTCATTTGGTAACTTCAAACAAGTGGCCACAAAAACCCTGCTATCTGCAAGACAAATACTGCAAGCCTTGGGATTCATGGCTGCCTGCATTCTTCTAATTCCATATGCAAGACTGCATATGAGGAAACTTCAGTGGTACTTAAAACATCTATGGAGTCAAGATTGACACAGCCTGGAAACAATGATTCCCATCATACCTTGCCTACACCTGGAGTTCCTATGGTGGGCAGAGGCCTGCCACCAAAACAAGGGACTGCCATTCACACTATCTCCTGCTGCCCAAACCCTAACTACAGACTCATCAGACTATGCATGGGGGTCTCACCTGGCCGGGGAAGTGCATTCAGGGCATATGGAACCCAAATCAAATGCACCTACATATCTATCAAAAAGAAATGTTAGGTGTACAGAATGCTCTGACAACCTTCAAGGACTGCATTCATCCAGGACAACTAATGGTATAGACGGACAACACCACAGTTATGTGGTACATAAAGCAGGGTGGTACACATTCCTACCTACCCTGCAGACTAGCCATGGCATTGTGGAACACTGTCTTGAGCTACCAAGTGCAACTACAAGCTCAATTCCTGCCAGGAAAACTGAATACACTGGCAGACAGACTAAGCAGAAATCTCATGGACCCACACGAGTGGAAACTGGAACCACAGATTTTCAACATTTTGCCAAGCAAATGGGGAAGCCCAGACATAGATTTATTTGCCTTCCCCCAGAACTACCAGTTGGACAAATTTTGCACAAGGACTCCTCACAAAAAAGCTTGGAAAGTAGATGCTCTGTCCTTCAGCTGGAAAAACCTATCGATGTCCTTCATGGATGCATCTGCAGTCATAACAACTGGGTTGTCCTGTCGTCAGGCAGCCCTTCAGTCGGCCGGATTCCAAAGTCCGGGTCCGGCTTCGGCTGATGTCGCACTTCACCCGACGTCATCTTTGTTGGTCTTCGGGTATAAAGGCATCAGCCGACGCCATTTTCCTCTGTCTTTCTTGCCGCGTGGCGCCCGAAGCAGAAGCTGTTCGCAAGTGCCGGTCGGTCGGATCCAGAGATTACTTCTACCGAATACTACTTCGAAGACTTCTAAAGCTAAGTACCCGTTGGGGACTCTTTCTTGCCTCAGCCGATGTCAGAAAAGTTAATAATTGTTTAACCTGTGGGAAACAAATACCTCATAAAGATTTCCACTCTTACTGTCTGCCTTGTTTAGGCCCAGCCCACGACGTAGCAGCCTGTTCGCCTGTGCTTCTTTCAACCGGTCAACGCTTAGGCGCCGGTCGGAGTTTGCTGAACAGTTTTTCGGTTCTGATTTTGCGTACATTATGCCGCCGGATCCTCCGACTACCCAATCTACCAAAAACGCAAAGATAAAGACCGACACTTCGCGGTCCGCGGTTTCGCCGAAACCATGGTTAAGCAAACATGAGTGTCTCTGTTTCGCCGAAACCGAGAAAACTGATCAAAGTACAGCTGAATCTATCTCTACAACTGAGGCCCCTGCTACCACTCTTGAATCGGCCTCAGAAATTTTACCCACTACGGTGGTTGCCACTGACTTATCAGACACCATTCCCTTGGATGTCTCTACCCCAGCACGTGGTGCTGCTAGGCCTCCAGCAGCCATGTCCGTTAAGGCCTTCGCCAGGGCTAAAGCAGCCAAGACTACTAAAACAGTGCCTGTTAAACCCCCTACAACCAGGCCCTCTTCTAGTTCTCAAATGCTTACTCTGGCAGAAGATTTAATTTCATTAATTAGAGGATCTCAATCTCACCCAGACAGGGCCTCTCAGCCCCCAGAGAAGAGACCTAGGCCAGAGCCCCCTGAGCCAGTGTCCTCTGATGATTCTGCCGATGAATCAGACATAACTGACCAGCCAGAGGCTCCTTTCTCCAATTTTCAAGACTCTGATGCTGAAGAATCCATTCCAGCTGCTTCCCCCCAGAAGAATTCTCCTTTGGGGAAACCTTACATGCCATGCGAGAGCAGTTCCACAATGGCAGCAACAGGATTTTTCAGACTCCAGAAAAAGACTTAGGACCTTTCTGCACCTTCCACAGCACAGGCCCTTAGCTATACCTCCTGTTCTTTCTGTGGTGGATGATGCTTTCAATGATGTCTGCTCCGCACCAGATTCTTTACCTCCAGCCCCTGCCAAACCAGACAGATTTTACAGGGTGCCAGACACTCATCACCACCTTTACAAGGCCCCACTTGCAGACCCCGAAACTATATCCCAGGGTCCCAAGGCAGTAGCCGTGACCATAGTTAAAAACCCTATTCCTTCTGAAAGGGAAGCAAGGTCATTAGACAGATGGGGCAAAAAGGTCTACACTTCAGCTACTCTCTCAGCTAGAGCTTTAAACTGTCAGTTTCACAGGATACAATACCAAGAGTTTATGCTTGATCAGTTAACTAAAAAGCTAACCACTGATGAATCTCTTGATAAGAAATATGTATTAGAAATGGTAAATAACATACAACAGGTTAGTAACCATTCCTTAAAATGTGGCTATGATGCACTGGAGGCTTCATTTAGATCAGCCATGACTGGCACAGTGATAAGAAGGCATGCATGGCTAAAGGAGCAAGCTTTATCGGATCATGTTAAAGCTAAGTTGCTAGATGCTCCTATGGATAAGACAAGTTTGTTTGGTACACCTGCACAGCAGGTTATGAAGAAAATGGAAGAAAAGGCAAAATCTGTTCAAACGGTTAAAGATTTCTTGCAGGTTCAACCCCCAAGGTTTAGCAGGAACTGGCCTGCCAAAAATTGGTCCTTTCCTGACTCCACAAGATCTCAAAGGGGCAGGAATAGACGTTCCAGAGGCAGAAACCAATCCAGAGAAGGTGCCTACAGAGGACGACAGTGGCAAGGTAACAACAGAGGCACAGACACAACCTCTGCCACTACATCAACACAGCCACAGTGACTTAACCCTAAATCCGCCTACCAGGGAACAAATAGCAGCTCCTCTAGGCGGAAAGTTAACCTTATTTTCAAAGAACTGGCACTATATAACAAAAGACAAGTGGATTTTACAAACCATAGATCAAGGTTACCGGTTCCACTTCCACAGTTTACCAGTCAAAAGAGGAATGCCAAATCTACCTCCAAATCAAAAGACAGAGGCTCTACAACAGATAATGCAGTTAGCAAACATGAGAGCTGTGGAAAGAGTGCCAACAGCAGAGCAAGGAAAGGGGTTCTACTCCAGACTATTCCTAGTTCCAAGAAAGGAAAAAAGTTGGAGACCAATTCTGGACCTGTCCACCTTAAATACTTACATCAAAATGCTGACCCTACAGCAACTTCTTCCCATGTTGGGCAAGAAGTGTTGGCTGGTAACTCTAGATCTCAAGGAGGCATACCTGCACGTCCCCATTCGACCAATCTGCAGAAGATACCTCAGATTTCTTGCAGGATCAGAGCACTATCAATTCTCAGCATTGCCCTTTGGCTTATCTACTGCGCCCAGAGTATTCACAAAATGCCTGGCATCAGTAATCGCCTATTGCAGACTACAGGGAATTCAAATTTACCCATACCTGGACGACTGCCTGCTACAAGGGGACAACAAAAGCAAGCTGACAACAGATTTACAAAGGGTCATTTACTTGCTACAAGCACTGGGATACACAGTCAATTTACAAAAGTCAAGGCTGATACCATCCCAAACAAGGACATTCTTGGGCGCGGAATTGGACACAGTAAAACAAATGGCATTCCTAACTACAGAAAAACAAAAGAACTCCCTCTTTACTTCTTGGCACTAACAAAACTGAACAAGTTAACAGCAAGAAAAGTACTGCAGGCCTTGGGCTTCATGGCATCATGCATAATCTTGGTCCCACTTGCCAGACTACATATGAGAACTACAGTGGTACCTAAAGAATTTATGGTCCCAACACAGACACAGCCTAGAAACAGAAATCCCACTAATTCCATGCTTAAAACAGGAGTTCCTATGGTGGGCTCAGGCATGCCAGTCAAACCCAGGGCTACCCTTTCGCAGATGTCAAGCAAGCCAGACCATCACAACAGACGCTTCAGACCTAGGATGGGGGGCCCACATGCTGGACAAATGCGTGCAAGGATTGTGGACACAGGATCAACTTCACCTGCACATCAACCTAAAAGAAATGCTGGCAGTAAAACTGGCAATCCAAAAGTTCAGACCATTTCTCAGAGGGCCAGTTGATGATAAGGACAGACAACACCACAGTCATGTGGTACATCAACAAACAGGGAGGCACTCATTCATACCCCCTATGCAGAATGACTTTGGAGCTGTGGACCCTGGCACTCAGCTACAACATCCAGTTACAGGCAATATTTGTACCGGGAAAAGAGAATACTCTAGCAGACATATTAAGCAGAACCACATCGGATGCCCACGAATGGAAGCTGCACCTGGACATCTTCAAGACCCTCTCAAAGAAATGGGGAATGCCTCAGACCTATTCGCATCACCTCTCAACCACCAGCTCAAAAAATTCTGCACAAGGACATTCCACCCACTAGCATGGAAAGTGGATTCGCTCTCCTTCAGCTGGAAAGGCCTAACAGCTTACGCATTCCCACCTCTTCCCTTGATACACAAGGTATTACTAAAAATCAAGGAAGAACGTCCAAGGATAATCCTGATAGCTCCAAACTGGCCAAGACAACACTGGTACCCACTGCTGAGGAGCATGTCTCGGAACAATATGTGGCCAATACCCCTGATGCCTTTGATGTTAACTCAGAACAACTACAACATCATACATCCAAACCTAAAAACGTTGCAACTGACTGCATGGAACATCACATAGCAGCTAATCCAGAACTTTCCCAAAGAGTTAAAGACATTATTCTTGAAGCACGCAGACCTTCAACAAGAAGGAACTATGCTGGAAAATGGAAAAGGTTTGTCATTTGGAATACTGAAAGAGGAAAAGATGTCAAATATAGATATGCCTAACATTCTGGAGTATCTGGCCGAACTTCTTCATTCAGGCCTGTCCTACTCCTCCATCAAGATACATGCATCAGCTATTTCAGCAGAATACAGCTTTGATCCACCTGTTTTTTCGCACCCTTTGCTCAGGCAGTTCCTCAGAGGAATCAAGAATGTAAAACCTCCAAGGAAACCACCTTTACCAGCTTGGGACTTAAACTTTGTGCTAGAAAAGTTGACACTATCACCCTTTGAACCAGCAGCAACAGCAGACCTACAACACCTGTCATGGAAAACTGCTTTCCTACTGGCAATTACTTCAGCAAGGAGGGTTTCAGAACTACAGGCCTTAATGGCAGTGCAACCCTTCCTAATCTTCCACCAAGATAGTGTCCATGAGGACTAATCCTACATTTATGCCCAAGGTGGTATCCAGAGTGTCTTTAAACCAGGCAATCCACCTACCTACCTTCTTTCCCAACCCACAAAACAGAGGGAAAGAATACTGCATACCTTGGATGTACATAGACAGCTACGCTACTACTTGGACAGAACAAAAAGTAGCAGAAAGACTGACCAACTTTTTGTAGCCTATGCAACAGTAAGGGAAGGAAAAGCTATTTCCAAACAGACAATCTCCAAATGGATAGGAAACTGCATACGATTCTGTTACTCCTTCCATGGAAAACCAATTCCACAGAACATAAGACCTCATTCTACAAGGGCAACAGCCACTACCACAGCTTTCTTACGAGGAGTGGCAACCAAAGACATTATTGAGGCGGCTACTTGGACCTCCGTGCATACATTTGCCAAGCATTATAATTTGCCTCTATATTCCAGATCCCGAGCAGGGTTTGCCACTGCTGTACTGCAAGGGATCCTAAACACACCATAATCTAGTTTTATCATCCTCCCCTAGTTGGCTATGGTATTCTACCCAGTTGTTATGACTGCAGATGCATCCATGAAGGACATAGTACAGTTTTGTACCTACCATAAATGTAGATGTCCGAACTGGATAGCATCTGCAGTCAGGATTACCCTCCCTCCTTCCCCTCTGGGGTACTCCTAGGGTGTTTACCCTCCTAATAGCTAGCTGGTGGGGGGGAGTCTTTTATGGTGTATTTGTTTGTATATATGTACATACATGCTTATTTTTGTGTTTACCTCTATCTTTTTGGAAACATTGGCATCTATCCAAATTTTAGCCTTCAAGAGGGCTTCTGGCATCTGGGGCAAGAAACACTGAGGAAAATGGCGTCGGCTGATGCCTTTATACCCGAAGACAAACAAAGATGACGTCGGGTGAAGTGCGACATCAGCCAAAGCCGGACCCGGACTTTGGAATCCGGCCGACTGAAGGGCTGCCTGACGACAGGACAACCCAGTTGTTATGACTGCAGATGCTATCCAGTTCGGACATCTACATTTATGGTAGGTACAAAACTGTACTGTCTATGCTTTCCCCCCTCTGCCTCTACTCTCCAAATTTCTGCTAAAAGTCACAGGACAAACAAAAAATGATTGTGATGGCTCCAGACTGGCCACACCAACACTGGTGTACCCACTCCTGTGCAGTGTCACATTCTCCATGGCACCTGCCTCGGACACCTTCCTTTACTGTCTCAGCAGGAGAACCAAATTCTACACCCTCAGCTCCCAACATTGAACCTTGCAGCTTGGCTAATCACTTAAATTCACCCATAGCATTCCTCAGCAAACGTGATGAATGTCATCTTGGAGGCTAGAAGACCTAGCAGTAGAAAATCTTATCCTGACAAATGGAAAAGATTCTGTGCCTGGAACCATTCTTTAGGGATGAGCACAGCAGCACCCAATTTACTTCAGATTTTGCAGTACTTAACTGAGATGCTTCACAAGGGCCTGTATTTTTCCTCTCTTAAAATCCATGCTGCAGCTATTTCAGCTCACTACAACACACAACCACCACTCTTTTGTCATCCCCTGCTCAAACAGTATCTCAAAAGGGGCAAAGAACTTGAGACCACCCAGGAGAGCTCCTACCCTTGTCTGGGACCTTAACTTTGTTTTGGAAAAGCTCACTTTACCTCCTTTCGAGCCAGCTGCTACTGCAGACTTAAAATTTCTTTCTTGGAAAACAGCCTTCCTCTTGGCAATCACTTCAGCTAGAAGGATATCTGAATTACAGGCCTTTATGGCAGTGGAGCCTTTCATCATCTTTCATGCGGACAAGGGTATCTCTGAGGATCGATCCATCCTTTATGCCCAACGTGGTTTCCAGTATGGCTCTTAACCAGTCCATTCATTTGCCAACCTTCTATCCCAATCCACAGACAAAGGGGAATGGATTCTGCATTCCTTGGACGTGCACAGACAACTTAGGTTCTACTTGGACAGAACTAAATTTCGAAGAAAATCTGACCATTTGCTAGTGGCATTTGCTGCTGGGGCAGAGGGGAAAGCTATTTCAAAACTAACCATTTCCAAATGGATAAGCCATTGCATTCATTTCTGCTATAAGCATAATGGAAAAGCTATCCCCCAGGGGATCATATCTCACTCCCCCAGGGCTGCATCTACTTCTGCAGCCTTTCTCAGAGGTGTTCCTACCTGGGATTTTCTAGAAGCTGCTACCTGTAGTTCAGTACATTCTTTCACCAAGCATGATCATTTACCAATTTTCTCTAAATCCAGAGCTGGCTTTGCCACTGCTGTCTTGCAGGGCCTTATAGCTGGTTCTAATGCTGTATAACTCCATCCTCCCAACCATGTTTTGGAAAACTACCCAACCATGTTTTGGAAAACTACCCAAATGTAATGACTGCAACAGTGAAACACTAACCTCGAACAGTTGTGTACACTCTACATAAATGTAGATGTTTGAGTGTATTCACTGTTGCAGTCCTGGCTACCCTCCCTCCAGCCCCCTGTTTTTCTCTTACTATACCTCTACTTTCTTTTACTATGCTTAAAAGCCTTTGCTTTTGGTTGGAGGTATATTTTTGTGTTTTTAATTTTATTTGCTCCCCATTTGGGGGGCACCTGACATCGGGAGCAAGAAAGACTGCTTGTCTCTTGAAAAAAAAAAAAAAAAAAAAAAAAAAAATATCTCTTGTTTTCCCGCCTTGCTAAGCTAGATTAGTCCAGTTTCAGAGCTTGCTGATCCCTGGACTTTGTTTGCAGTTCCTGTTACTGATTCTTTACCTAATTTGGAAAGGAGGAAGTTCCTTTGCTTACCAGTGGGAGTGGGAAGCATTGAGCTGCCTGTTGGTCCAGTTTTGTGAGGTTTCAGCCAGCAACTTGTAGTTTATTGGTCGTTTTGGGCCAGTTCCTAGCTTCTTTCAGCCCCCTGATATAAAAAACGCTAAACGCACGTTTTTTGGCTTGTACCTACTCAGCACAAGATCCTCGTGGTGGCCAGCAGAGTAATCCAAGCTTCAGAGAGCTGAAAAAGCGACTTTACCTGATATAAGTATTTTTTTGTGGCTTTCCACTTCTATTTATCTTGCTACTGTATTTTCGCCTGTTTGCTGATACATTGCTACTGTTTTATTCTGCATTTATTCTGATATTGCACTTGTTTCTCAGTTTGTTACTTTAAATATCTGTAACTGTTGCAAATTGTTTGTGTAGGCTGTGATAGCCGATTTATAGCATTTATAAGTGTTTACTGTATCTGTTCTGCTTGTCTCTTGAAAAAAAAAAAAACAAAAAATATCTCTTGTTTTCCCGCCTTGCTAAGCTAGATTAGTCCAGTTTCAGAGCTTGCTGATCCCTGGACTTTGTTTGCAGTTCCTGTTACTGATTCTTTACCTAATTTGGAAAGGAGGAAGTTCCTTTGCTTACCAGTGGGAGTGGGAAGCATTGAGCTGCCTGTTGGTCCAGTTTTGTGAGGTTTCAGCCAGCAACTTGTAGTTTATTGGTCGTTTTGGGCCAGTTCCTAGCTTCTTTCAGCCCCTGATATAAAAAACGCTTAAACGCCGCGTTTGCGCGATTTAGCGATGCTAGTTTGCGCGGAGCTGCTACTGTTGCACACTAGGGCAGCGCCGGTTAAGCAGATTTAAACTATTAGGGCTACCTAAATTACACTCTTCAAATTTTCCCTTAAAACTACCTTCCTCGAACTATACTACTGATCTAATCAGCGTATCCTATAACTAAAAAGATCATCTCTACTTGACTCCAAGTAGACTCTTCTCTATCTGTTAAACCTAGCACTTGCTCCTACAGTACTTATTACCTTGATACGGCACTCTTGTCATAGATAGTACCCCAAAAAGGCAAACGCCATTTCTGTCACCCACGTCCCCCGGAATCTTTTTCAAAGTTTTTGTTTATTCCTTCTAGCATGTCGACGGATCAGTTGCTAGTGTCCTCTCCTGCTCAGCTGGTGAACCTGGGAATTTTGAGGCAATGTTACAATTGCCTCATGTACACAGACAACCCTCTCCTCCTCCCACAAAACACAAATACATGCGAGAGATGCAACTATACGGCCAAACTGGAGGCTGAGCTCTCTCAACATAGGACTGGCAAGACCAGTCAGGAGGAGAAGGTTACCACACACACTATAGACCCAGTCTCACATAGTACCATCACAACCTCAAATCATACACATAAACACACAAAGACATACTGAGGCTCTGAACAAAAATCTACCAAAACAGCAGAGGCCACCTAAGCAGACACCCAAACAACCACCACCTCAGAACACAGCACCTGCAACACATAGACCTCACAGTCAGAGTGTCAAACAGTCACAGCCCTTAAGGCCAAACACAATGCCAGACACACTAGTCATTGGTGACTCCATAGTCAGACACACTGACGTTCCGCTCACCAGACTGAGTAAGGAGAAGGTCACAGTAAGCTGCCTGTCGGGCGCTAGAATCCGCCACATAGCAAGCACTCAGGTCTCTCATCAGCAGGTACAAATATGACTGAGTTATTGTCCATGCTGGTTTGAACGACCTGAGACGCATTCTCCTTGGACTACATGAAAAGAGACATTGAGGAGCTCTCTGATTATGTAGCCCAGGCAGGTATGACCCTGACCTTGAGCAGTATCCTACCTTCACCAAGAATGATGCCACAATACAGAGATAAGATGATCAGCTTTAACAATTGGCTTAACCACTGGTGTCATTCAAAGGGGATCCAGTGTCTGTCTGCCTGGGATGACATGCTGGACAAGCCACGCTGCAAGGGACGGCTTGCACCTGTCACCCTGGGATTCCGGATATTGGCAAAGGCTCTTGCCACCCCATAGTGCCTTTTTAGGCAAGGCTCAAATTCTAAACCTACCACCCTAGAACACAAAAAGGAAAAAACTAAGGGTAATGCTGCTCAATGCCAGAAGTCTAAATCTCAAAATGCACGCACTCGAGGCCCTTCTCAATATGGAGAACATCGATGTCTGTGCTGTGACAGAAACCTGGTTCAAGGCTCCTGAGAGCACCCCAGCACTATCAGGTTTTACCTCATATCATGCGTTCCGCCCCAAAATCCGGACAATACCAAGAAAGGAGGGGTATCCATATTCATCAAGGACACCCACACCTCAAGACTGGTGGCAACGCACGATGCATCGGAGACCATCCAGGTGCAATTAACCATAGGCAAGACTGCTCTGCAAATTGTAGCATGTTACAGGCCACCCTCACAAACTCAGGAACCTCACATGGCCTTCCTGAAAACACTAGAGGGGATAAATGTATCACCAAACACCATCATACTAGGTGACTTCAATTACCCTAATATAGACTGGGAACACTACTCAAGCCCAAACACCCTAGCCCAAAAGTTCCTGGAATTCATAAACTCAAATGCCATGGAACAACTAGTCACCATCCCCACAAGAGGAGATAACATACTTGATCTCATCATCACGAACATGGGAGCACAATGTTCAACACCGGAAGTATACCCCTCACTGGTGAGATCAGATCACAAACTAATCTCGCTGGAGGTCCTCATCCCACCCCCACCTGAAATAAATAAGACCACAGTAATAAACTTCTCAAAGCCGACTTCACACTTCTAAAGACTAGTGTGGTCTCCTTTAAGGCCCCGAGCGGAAAACAGTACTCAAGCCGCTGAATCACTCACAAATGCCTTCTACCAGCACCTGCAGGACTGCATGGATAAGGCAATCCCAAGCAAAACAAAGACTCTCTGTACCAAAGGCAAGCGTCCACTCTGGTGGACCCCAGCCATAAACAAACTCTACAACAAAAGGAGAAAGCTACTACAAGATAGAGCAAAATCCTTAAAAGGTAAGACACCCTTGATCACTATAAGTCAAAAACTAAGAGCTCTCATAAAATCATCCAAAGCAAATTTTGAGAGAAAAATAGCTAAAGACTCAAAAGACAATCATAAGGCATTCTTTAGCTATGTTAGAAACCTGGGAGGAAACTCCCAGATATGCTCAGAACTAGTCAAAAATGATGTGAAGATTACTGATCCTACAGACATTGCCAACATACTGGCTGACAGGTTCAGTGCAAACTTCTCCCCCCCCTCCGCGCCAAAAGGAGAGATATCTATACCAAATGATTGCAGCCCCCCAAACATTTCCAACGCCCAAGTTAAAACTGCTCTCTCCAAAGCAAAAACACAGCATCCATGGGACCCGACGGTGTCCCGGCCGTGTGCTTGACGAACTCAGTGAGGCATTAAAAGCAGAACTAGAACAGCTATTTAATGAAAGTCTTAACTCTGGATGTGTACCCAGGGAGTGGCGCACTGCAACTGTGGTCCCACTTCACAAAGGCGGTGCTTCCACCGACCCTGGAAATTACCGGCCTATTAGCTTGACAAGCCTTATCTGCAAAGCCATGGAGAGGATCATAATGGACCTCATAAATAAAGACATAGGGAATTTGCAGACCTTGGATCCAACCCAGTTTGGCTTTGTCAAAGGCAGATCATGCCTTTTAAACTTGGTTGACTTTTTCGAAACAGTCACCAAAGCCATTGATGAGGGAAAGGCAGTCCATACAGCCTACCTGGATCTGGCGAAGGCCTTCCATACAATACCTCACTCGGGTATCATTGAAAAACTCAGCAGCTTAAATGTTAACCCATACATCACAAGATGGGTTGCAAACTGGCTGAGTGACAGAACCCACAGGGTCAGAGTTGCTGGCGCCATGTCAGACTCAAAGCCTGTCACAAGTGGGGTCCCACAGGGCTCAGTCCTGGGCCCACTCTTGTTTGGCATCTACTTTCCGAAGTACAAGCAAACACAGGAGGGTTATGGCTGACAAAGTTTGCAGATGACTGCAAACTGGGAGCCATAGTAGAAAACACATCTGACACAGATATCCTTCAGAAGGGTCTCACAGAAACGGATAACTGGTGCCAGAGCCATGGCCTAAAGTTAAATGCCAAAAATGCATAGTCATACCCTTCGAAAAACAAGGTTACCCTAGCTACCAAATAGGTGGCAATCCACTGAGCACAGAAGAAGTTATCAGGGACTTGGGGACCCAGGTTGATTGTAGTCTGTCATTCGACACCCATGTAGCTAAAGTAGTTAGGAAGACCTTCTACATTGCCCACCTTATCATGAAGGGATTCTCATCTAGATCAAGGGAGGTCATGGTCTCCTTTACTCATCACTCATCAGACCAATGATTGAGTACAATGCCCCATTCGGAATGTATCTGACCCGACACTTGCAGCAGCTGGAGAGACCACTAAAGTTCCTCACCAAAAGGATAAAGGGTCTCAAAAATCTGTCCTATGCTGCCCGACTGAAAGAACTCCAGCTCTATTCAGTCGCCAGCTTGCTCAGAGGTGACCTTTGCCTAACATACAAGGCCATGTCAAACCCAGATTTGATGAATATGCTTCACCTCAAAAATCTAGATCCACCAGAGCCACAAGGGCGGGAGACTTAAACCTCGACACGGCTATTAATAGGACGTGCTGGAGGGATAGATTCATCACCCAAAGACTCCCTATGCTGTGGAACAAAATCCCGGTATATGTGAGGCAGAGCACCTCGCTGGCCTTGTTCAAGAGAAATCTTGACCAATGGATGGGAGATCGCAAATATACCCCAGGGATTACCTCAGTGTCACTGCTCGACAGAGGCACAGCAAAATAATGGGTATAGTTCCCCATACTTAAGGGGTGGCGTAAGCCACAAAACGATGGGCTAGGCTTGTAAATGCCCTCGGGCAGATAGCCTAGTATGAACCTATGAACCTATGAACCTATAATGGCGTCGGCTGCATGTTTTATACCCCTGACATAATGGAAGAAGGGACAGCAACTGATGCAGGACCCAAGACTTTGTTAATCAGGCCGACTGAGGGCAACCTGCCAGTAGGTTACCCAAATGTAATGACTGCAACAGTGAATACACTCAACATCTACATTTATGGTAAGTTTACACAACTGTACTTTTCATATGTTAAAGTATCAGCAGCATATTATGAGACTGCAACAGAAAATGATGTTGAGTAGTCCAACTTCGCCTTCATTCTTACCTGTGGTTTCGGAGCCAAACCTTTGCTCCGGCTCAGCCATACTCTAGCTCAAAGTCTTCATTTGGCTTGTGGCTAAGAGGTATCCCATTGTGCAACAGGTCTCTTTCCCACATCTCGTTTCCCACTCGTTATGTTCAGACGTGGTCTTGCTTTTGGCCATGGCTAAGTATTTATAAAATTTGTTTTATAAACTTTTGACTTGTTGCCCAAAAAAGCTATTTGCTTAGCTCTGTGTGTGGTAGTGGTATTTTACCGCCTGTATTTGTTTCTCTGGCTGTTTTTTGTACCCTTGTCTGGCTGTTTGGGTATCGCGTTCATTTTATTTTCCCCACGGTCTAGGCCCATTTAAGTTAGAGGACCTAGTCCTTGTTTTTTTCCACAAGGTTTCTTGGTTATTTGAGTTAGAGGCTCTGTTTCTTGTTAGTTGGGTCTAGTGTGTACGTATTCATTTGTTCCTTTTAGCATATCCAAGGATCCTAAGGAACACAGGCCTTCAGGCTTTAAAAAGTGTGTTGAATACAGCAATAAAATGTCTTTAACTGATGGACACTCTGTGTGTGTGTGTCCTGCTTAGGGGCTATTCACCTCCAAGAGTCCTGATTGTTTTCATTTCTTTAGTCCCCATGTGCTACAGGAGAGGCAGAACAAGCTCATTTGAAAGGACTGATTAAACACTGAGGAAGACTTGGCTAAGTCTTCAGTGCATTATCCTCTCCAGCTAAAAAGGACAAAGACTTCCAAGAAGCACTCTCCGGTTCAGTCTGTTTCTTCGGAGCCGCCGGAGAAAGTTGCTAGAACAGCTTCTCCTTCGGTTCCATTGCCATCTGTGCCGAAAGAAGGTAGTCTCTTGACTAAGTCTGTATCGGGTCGCGGATATTTTGTTTTGGAGCAGGTCTCCAGTTTTTTCGACTGGGTTCTCCTTCATTTAAGTCCCCTTCTGTAGGGAGAGCCAGATCTCCTACTTCATCTTCCAGGACCCTTTCTGATGAGGCCCATTGATAGGGTGGTGAAGTTGCTTCAGTCATCTGTGTTGGCCAAATTGATTTGAGCTCTGACCCAGTTGGCTCTGGAGCCTATGGCCTCTTCATCCTTTGTTCTTCCTCCAAGCCTTTCTCGGCCTTTGGAGCCAGTGTTGTCAGTTCCGTCACCTGGTTTCTCTTTTCCAATTTCCGCTCTGACCCAGTCTGTTCTGTCCATGGGGTCTAGGGTCCATGGTTCTCCAGTTGGACCTGAGGGGGAGGGATCAGACAGATCTTTATCGGTTCCAAGCCTTCCTCTCGTTGCTTCGGCTCGAGTGAGCTTGGAACCAACATCTGCTTTGGACCTAATCTCCTTGGCGCAAAGGACTATTATTGTTTCTCCTACAGTTAGTTGGCCTTTGGAGCCGGGGGATCAGCCTTCGAGGTTGAGGAGCGTGCTGATCAGGTCGTCAGATGCATCCTATGGCACCGATACTCTGCTCCCTTTCAGTTCATGCTCTGTCCTTGGGCAGCGGAGACCCTAAGCCTCAGGATACCTCCATGAGTGCCTTGAGTGGTCCCCAACTTTCTGATGTCTCCCCAGAGTTTTTGCCTGAGGAGCCCGCCAGAAATATTGTGCAAGGGGAAACACCTTGACTCCCCAGATGAGTCTCTCATGTCTGGCAGTGACTTTGAGGAGTCAGAGGGGTCCCCCAAGTCAGTCTTCTGAAGATATCTCTCTTTCAGATATCCTGGAGATCTTTAAGCAGAGCGGTGGCTGGCCCTCCAATCCCCCTTCTGATGAGGCGGTATTCTTGAAGGCTTTCGGGTCTCAACCCTCCGCGCCTCTTAGGTTTTTTCCCCCTTTTGATGAACTATTAGACCTTGTCTGTCGAAAGGTGGGAGAAACTCCTGACACTGTGGAACTGGTCCCAAGGAGACCCAATAAGTTTGTCAGCCCCCTCTGATAAGTATCTATCAAAAGGCGTTCTAGTAGATGCCATGGCGGTGGCAGCGGCCACCAAGAATGAACTTGCTGAAACTTAGTCTACCATCCACCTGCCTAACAAGGAGTTCCAGGATGTGGACAGGTATGAGAAGCATGCGTTTACCTCCGCAACCTTTACACTGCGGTCGCTGAATTACTTGAAGCATTTTACGAGTCTCCAGAGAGATCTCTTAAAGGAGCTAGTAGATTCTCTACAGGGTAATATTTCTGATTCCATGTCACAAAGTCAATGCACAGATGTCTACCTTAAATTCCCTTACCAACTCCATGAGGCTGATCTCATATGCAGCTGACTGAGCGAGTAGGGCTGTGGGTTCCCGAGTCTCTTAGGAGACACTCCTGGATGTGCCTGTGCAATTTCGCGGAGGTTTTAAAGTCTATGTTCAGCAATGCCCCACTTGATGGTTCATCATTGTTTTGGACCAAGGTGAAGGACACACTAGGAGCGAGCAGGAAGGAGAAACCCTGTCTGCCATGGGAGTACATTTTTCCATGCCTTCTAGACCTTCCCCCAAAGGCCAGAAGGGTGGGAAGATTTGGATGTTCTTAGTGTTTCACTGTTGCAGTCATTACATTTGGGTAATCCTGCTGGCAGGTTGCCTTCAGTCGGCCTGAATTCCAAATTCTTGGGTCCTGCGTTGGTTGCTGTCGACCCTTCCCTGACGTCAGGTCATCGGGTCTGTCTTGCTGCGCGGTGCCCGAAGCAGAAGTTTGCAAGTGTCAGTCAGCTGACTCGTGAGATTTTCGTGTAAGTTTCAGATCTGAAGACTTCATTTAAAGCTAAGTGTACCCCACTGGGGAAACATTTTTTTCTTGCTCCAGACCAATGTCAGAAAAAGTTAATTGCATTTCTCGTGGGAAGCAAATACCTCCATAAGGACTTTCATTCTTACTGTATTCCTTGCCTAGACCGTGACCACGATGTTTCAAGTTGTCAGTTTTGTACTAGATTTAACCAACGCACTATCAAGCATCAGTACAATTTTCCATTAAGTTATTTTGGACGCAAATTTAATTTTACTTTGTCATTTGATAGCCATCTGACTACTGGAGTTCACAAAAAGCGCATAGAGAAAGGTAACAAAGGTCCAAAACAGACTAAGCTTCTCCTAAACCAGTCGCTGGTTTGCCGGTTCTCAGTGAGGTGCTTTCGCAGCCCCTGACTCCCACTACTTTAGAGTCGCAAGCTGCTACAGACTCCCACGTGGAGTCGGTCAGGCCGCTGGAAACCCAAGGTATTGGAGCCTCGGAAACTATTAACTCAGATGGGTCTGGAGCCGCTGAGCAGGCATCAGCTTCTGAGGGTGTATTCAGACCTAAACAATTATACATTAAACTGACTTCAGCTTCAAAGGCAAAGACTAAAACACCGTTAAAAGCAAAGAAACAAGTTCACCCGCCACAAGTACAGGTCTCCATGCCCAAAAAACAGATGCTCAAAATGGCCGAAGACTTAATTACCTTGATCAGGGGTTCCCATCCCCCTCCTTATAAGAGGCCTAGGCAAGAGACAGACTATGAATCTTCAGATCAGGTTTCCATTTTCTCTGATTCCTCTTCTGAGGAGGAATATTCGCTTCCTCCCTATTAGGATTCTGATGCTGAAGAATCTATTCCTTCAGCTTCTCCTCCTGAGGACTATTCCTTTGGGGAAACCTTGCATACCATGAAAGGCTCAGGGACTTCCTTCTGCTGCCTCAACACAGGCCTCTAGCTAATCCACCTGTTAGACATTGTAGATGTTTTCAGAGTCTAGTCTGACCCCTGACTGCTCACCTCCAGCTCCCGTTAAGCCTGACCGATACTACAGGGTTCCTGACTCTCATAAATTTCTTTTCAAAAATCCTGCTGCAGACCCACAAACTATTTCTCAGGGTCCTAAAAGGGTTAAGGCTTCCACTGCAAAAAAAACCCTACCCCCTCTGACAGATTCTAGGGCATTTGACAGATGGGGAAAAAAGATTTACACATCTGCTACCTTGGCTGTAAGGGCTTTAAACTGCCAGTTTCATATGCTCAAATATCAGCAGTATGTCATGACACTGCTAAAACAGAAAATGTTGGTAAATTCTGTATGTGCAGATAAAGAAATGCAGGATTTATTGCATGCAGCTGAACAAGTTGGAAAGCATACTTTGCAATGTGGTTTTGATTCTCTGGAAGCCTCCTGCAGGGCTGCTGTTACGGGTTCTGTAATTAGAAGGCATGCTTGGTTAAAGGAACAAAATCTGCCTGATCATGTCAAAGCTAAATTATTAGATGCACCATTACAGCATGATACCTTGTTTGGTGTTAAGGCAGAAGAGGTGCTAAAGAAATTGGAGGACAAAGCTAAATCTATGCAAACTGTCAGATTTTTTACAAGTACAGCCACCTAGGTTTAGCAGACACTGGCCTACAAAGAATTGGTCCTTTCCAGTGTCCGACAGACCTCCAAGGGGCAGATCCCAGCCGCAAGGTTTGTACAGGTCTAAGCTGTGGGGTGCTGATACCTCCAAAAGTGGAGAAGACAAATCACAACCATACAGGAAACAGTCCCAATGACTTCCCCCTCCCTGCACTAAGCACTTGCCTACTGGCAGCACCCTTAGGGGGAAAAATAGCACTTTTTTTCTCAAAATTGGCACATTATAACCCAGGACAAATGGGTTCTAAACAGTGTCACATGGCTACAGGTTTCACCATCATACCCTGCCAAGAGCAAACGGATGGCCAGACCTGCCCAAAAATCAATGGGCAGAGGCTCAAAAACAAGTCTCATCCCTCATGGACATGGAGGCTATTCAGCTAGTGCCACAGCAAGAGCAAGGACAAGGATATTACTCAAGACTATTCTTGGTACCCAGAAAGGACAAAACATGGAGACCTATACTTGACCTATCCTAAACACTTTCCTGGATATTCCAAAATTCAAGATGTTGACGTTACATCAGCTTCTACCCATGCTTGGCAGAAAAGCTTAGCTCGTCACTTTACATCTAAGAGGCATACCTGCATGTCCCAATCAGACAATCATGCAGAAGATACCTCCGATTCAAAACTGGTTCAAAGCATTACCAATTCTCTTCACTGCCCTTTGGCTTATCTACTGCACCCAGGGTCTTCACAAAGTGCCTGGCACCAATAATCACTTTCTGCAGACAGAGGAATACAAATATATCCTTACTTGGATGACTGCCTCATTCAAGCAGAGAAAAAGGACTTTCTTCTACAACATCTGGCATTTGTGAAAAGCTGCTTGACATGCCTAGGGTACACAGTCAACAAAAAGAAATCAAAACTAGTACCCTCTCAAGAGATGATATTCCTGGGTGCAAGCTTAAATACAACTGCCCAGGTGGCATATCTCACGCCAGACAAAGGCAACTGACTACCTATTTCAAGGAAATGGCAACAAAGGCCCAGTTATCTGCAAGAAAAATTCTGCAGGCGTTGGGCTTCATGGCATCCTACATCCTACTAATTTCATATGCAAGACTGCATATGAGGAAACTTCAATGGTACCTAAAAAGTGTCCGGACACAGCATTGCCACAGCCTGGAAATTACTCATATTCCCTGCCTGCAACAGGAGTTTCGATGGTGGGCAAAGGCTTGTCACCAAAACAAGGGACAGCCATTCTCACTTCCCCCAGCCAGGCAGAACCTAACAACGGATGCATCAGATTATGCTTGGGGGCCCCACATGGCAGGAAGAGGCATTCAGGGCACCTGGTCTACAAATCAAATGCATCTACATATCAATGAAAAAGAGATGCTAGCTGTTCAAAATGCTCTGACAGCCTTCAAGGACCTAATTCATCCTAGACAACTACTGATAGAGAATACCACTGTCATGTGGTACATAAACAAGCAGGGGGGCACGCATTCTTACCCTCTTTGCAGACTAGCCATGGCTTTATGGGACACAGCATTGACTTACCAAGTTCATCTGCAGGCACAATTCCTTCCAGGAAAGGACAGTACTCTGGCAGACTAAGCAAAAACCCTCAAGTCTTCAGCATAATAAAGAAATGGGGACGCACGGACATGGATCTATTTGCTTCCACTCACAACTATCAACTAAAAAGATTCTGCACAAGGACTCATCACAGACAAGCATGGAAAGTGGACGCCTTATCTTTCAACTGGAAAAACCTATCAGTATATGTCTTTCCTCCACTGCCTCTCCTCCCCAAGATACTCCTAAAGGTGAGACAGGAGAAACCAAAAATGATTCTGATTGCCCCAGACTGGCCCTGCCAGTACTGGTATCCGATCTTAAGGAACTTGTCTCAATGCCCAGCCTGGACCTTACTGCAAATACCTCATCTACTGTCCCAACAAAACAATCAGATTCTGCACAGCCAACTCAGGACTCTAAACCTGGCAGCATGGCGGATAATGTAGCCATACAAAGCACACTTCTCAGTAAAGCTGTGATGGATGTCATTTTGGAAGCCTGAAGGCCTAGTACTAGGAAATCCTATGCTGGAAAATGGAAGAGATTTTGTGCTTGGAACCAAGCTTAAGGAAATGACACAGCTGTACCAAATATTCCTCAGATTTTGCAGTACTTAACTGCGATGCTGGACAAAGGCCTATCTTTTTCATCAATTAAAATTCATGCCTCTGCCATTTCGGCTCTTTACAATACAGAGCCACCACTCTTTTCTCATCCTTTATTAAGGCAGTACCTCAGGAGCCAAAAATTTAAGTCCTTCAAGAAGACTGCCAATGCCTGCATGGGACCTCAATTATGTATTGGAAAAGCTCACCCTACCTCTTTTTGAGCCAGCTGCTACTGCAGATATAAAATTCTTATCTTGGAAAACAGCTCTGCCCCTAGCAATAACTTAAGACGAGTGTCAGAGCTACAGGCTTTCATGGCTGTGGAAACTTATTTTTTATACAGACGGGGTCTCTGAGGACAAACCCTACAGTTTTGCTAAAGGTGGTGTCCAGTGTAGCCCTTAAACTATTCATTTGCCAACTTTGTATCCAAATCCACAGAACAAGGGGGAGAAAATTCTGCATTCTTTGGATGTACACAGACAAGTTGGATTCCATTTGGACAAAACTGAAGTTTTCAAAGAGAACAATTACTAGTGGCATATGCTGCAGGATCACAAGGAAAGGCCATCTCCAAGCAGACCATTTCAAAGTGGATAGGTCACTGCATTTGTTTCTGCTACTCTCAGCATGGCAAGCCAGTGCCTAAGGGCATTAGGCCACATTCAACCAGAGCTGCAGCCACTTCAGCCTTTCTCAGGGGAGTACCAAGGAAAGATATTTTAGTGGCTGCTACTTGGAGTTCAGTGCACACCTTTACAAAGCATTACAATCTGCCACTTTACTCTAAATCCAGAGCTGGCTTTGCCACTGCAGTTCTGCAGGGCCTCATTGCCGCTCCTACTAGCTCCAGCCCCCCAACCATAGCTTTGGGACTCTACCCAAATGTAATGACTGCAACAGTGAAACACGAAGAACATAGTACAGTTGTGTACACTTACCATAAATGTAGATGTTAGAGTGTATTCACTGTTGCAGTCCAGGTTACCCACCCGCCATCCCCCTTATTTCTGCTGGAGCTTATCTTTACTTCTCTGATCTATATAACCTATGTGGTGTATTTGCTTGTAGATGAAGGTAAAGTTTATTTTGGAGCATGTATGTTTTATTGGCATATTTTTAGCCTACCCTTTTGGTGGCACCTGACATCTGGGGCAAGAAAAACTGAAGAAAATGGCGTCTGCTGCATCTTTTATACCCCTTGACGACCTGACGTTAGGGAAGGGGCAACAGACGCACGACCCAAGACTTTGGAATTCAGGCCTACTGAGGGCAACCTGCCAGCAGGATTACCCAAATGTAATGACTGCAACAGTGAATACACTCTAACATCTACATTTATGGTAAGTGTACACAACTGTACTTTCAGGAAGTCGCAGAGGTTTTATCAGGGTGTAATGGCCACCTTAGTCAATACTCCCTCTGTTAGGGAAGGTTGTGTGGATGTGCTCCATCGACCTCAAAGATGCTTACTTACCATATCAAGATGGACAGGGTATCGAGAAGTCATTTACGCTTCTGGCTGGGAACCAGCCATTTTCAGTTTCACGCTCTGCCCTTTGGCCTCACCACAGCCCCCACGGTGTTCAAATGCATGGCAGTGATAACGGCTCACTGAGACGTCAGGGATTCCAAGTGTTTCTGTGCCTAAATGACTGGCTCCTTTCTGCCACCACCAGGCATCTACTGTTACAGACCAGGGACGCCACCGTTACACTGTGCCAATGGTTACGAATTACTCTAAATTAGAAAAAAACTGATTTGTTGCCCTCAGTGTGTCACTCTTACTGGCGCCAAACTAGATTTGGTGCTCCTGAGGGCTTTTCTTTCCAGAAGAGAGAATTCAGGCTCTACAACAGGTCTACACCTTACTACCATTGAGGAAGGTCCGGGCAAAAGTGGTCCTCAAGTTATTGGGGACCATGGCTATCACAATCATGCTAGTTCCCCTTGCCAGACTACACATGAGGGTTCTTCAGTGGCTGCTTTTTGCCCAAAGGTCACTGCAGCTTCTCCCACTCCTCCATTTTATTCTGATTACGGACACGTGCAAGCGGGATCTATGCTGGTGGCTTCAAGCCAGCAATCTCGACATGGGCAAGCCTTTGTCCATTCTCCAGTTGCTACGGTGACCATGGATGCCTCCCAGATCGGGTGGGGGAGGCATTATCTTGGCAGGACTGTCCAAAGCAAGTGGCAGGATATCTAGACCCATTTGTATATCAGTGTCTTGGAGAGGAGAGCAGTGCTATTAAGCGTTGCAAGCACTTCAGAGCTCTCCCTCTAGGGACAATTGCAATCCACTCAGACATGTCAGTAGTGTGATACCTGAACAAACAGGGAGGAACTAAATCATACTCTTTGCAGAGAGGCACTTCGAGTTTGGCAGTGAGCGGTGTCTTCCCAACGCTTTCTAGTTGCAACACATATACCGGGGAAGTCCAACATGATTGCCAACAGGCTGAGCAGAGCTATCCTAATGCCTCACTAGTGGTCCCTTAATCATGTTGCAGAAGAGATATTCCACAGATGGGGTCAGCCTTGCTGCGATCTATTTGCCAGCCCCCTCAATGCCAAATGCAGCAGCTACTTCACCCTTATCCCCCTGAAGGGGGAGATACCCAGGGACGCTCTGGCTCATGACTGGCCCTCCGATCTTCTCTACGCCTTTCCACAGTTACCTCTGATATCAAAGGTCATTCAGAAAACAGTCTTTGGGGGGCAAAACTATCCTCATTGCCCCACACTGGCCTCACCAGATTTGGTTTCTCTTCCTTCAACCCCATCTAATGGACAAGCCCTGGGTTGACGGGACCAAAAATTTAAGACCCCCAGGAGGGCTCCCACTCCATCCTGGGACCTTTAACTTTGTATTGGAAAAGCTCACTCTTCCCCCTCTTTGAGCCAACTGCAACAGCAGAGTTGAAATTACTTTCTTGGAAAACAACCTTACTTCTAGCCATCACTTCAGCAAGAAGAGTGCCTGAATTACAGGCCCTCATGGCAGTGGAACCCTTCATTATCTTCCATGTGGACAGGGTTACCCTCAGGACAAATCCTTCCTTTATGCCCAAGGTGGTGTCTAGTGTGGTCCTAAACTAGTCCATTTATTTGCCTACTTTTTTCTCTAATCCACAAAACAAAGGGGAACAGATACTGCACTCTGTGGACGTGTACAGTAAACTTAGATTCTATTTGGACAGGACTAAGCCTCTCAAAATCTGAGCAGCTGCTAGTTTGCTTTGCTGCAGGGGCAGAAGGGAAGGCCATTTCAAAGCAAACCATTTCCAAATGCTACAAGCACCATGGAAATCCTACCTCACCGGGGATAAGATCACATTCCACCAGGGCTGCATCTACCACTACAGCATTTCTCGGAGTCCCTACCAGGGACATCCTGGAAGCTTCTACCTGGAGCTCTGTACATAATTTCACCAAGCATTACCACCTGCCTAGCTTTTCTAAATCCAGAGCTGGATTTGCCACAGCAGTCTTGCACGGCTTAATAGCTATCCCTAATGCTCTGTAACTACCACCTCCCTCCCTTAGCTTTGGGAATCAACCCAAATTTGATGACTGCAACAGTGAAACATGAAGAACATAGTACAGTTGTGTACACTTACCATAAATGTAGATGTTAGAATGTATTCACTGTTGCAGTCCTGGTTACCCTCCCTCCAGCCCCCTGACTTCTCTTGGTTCTACCTTTCCTTCTAATTGGATATATATTTTTCATGTGTATTTGCTTTTTTATGGTGTACCATACCATATAATTGCTTCCTGCTGACATCTGGGGCAAGAAAAACTGATGTAATTGCATTGACTGCATGTTTTATATCCCTGACGACCTGACGTCATGGAAGTGACAGCATCTGACGCAGAAATCTAAAGACTCTGGTATTCAGGCCGGCTGAGGGCTACCTGCAGTCAGAAAACCCAAATGTGATGTGAATAAACTAACATCTACTTTTGTGGTAAGTGTACATAACTGTACTTCTTGCTGTAACTGCAATTCTTGCTACATCGGATCAGGTTCACATTAAGAAAAGTGCCCCGTTGGGGATTTTCTTCAGTCCTTTTGTCTCTACTGTAGTCTCGTAATGTCGGGTAAGAGCAGTTGCAATTGTGGTCGCCAGATTCCCCTCGGACACCCACAACATGTGTCTCTTGTTTGGTTAAGGATCACAGTTATAAAAACTGTGCCATTTGTTAGTCGTACTTCCCCAAGACCCTTCACTCACTTCAGGCTCTTCACTTATAACTTGAAAACCAGCATCTTCAGCAGATCGCTCGCAGAATGGAAACAGCTTCCAGTGCCCCTCTTTCGAACCACCCAGAAAGAGGGCTACGCCCGTGAGGCAATCTACTTCCACCATGCCTCCCTCTGCCAATTCTCAGTCTGTAGCCACAGTTAGTTTGGCAGAGAAACTGCCATCTGCAACTCCGGATAAAGTGGGTACATATCAGAAGGCTGCAAAATCCAGAGCGGACGACATGTCTGGGGAGGATATCCCGGCACCGGATTCGGACACCAGGAGGGAACCAGCTTCTTGGATGGGTTCTTCGGAACAGGCCTCTGCTGTTCCTTCTATTACTTCAAGGCTGACGACCAGCCAGATTGCTGGTTAGGCCTACAAAGAAAAAAAAGTTGAGCCATATCGCTTCAATCTCTGAGGCCTTGCCAGACTGTGAGCCTCTGTAATGCCTTCCTGGCTGTTAGGCCTGTGCCAGACCTCCCTTGTTGTTCCACCTTAGTCCCAGCTCTTTTCAGCCTGAGACTAATCCTAGCCATCCAGAAGAGGAAATGTCCGAATCCTCAGAGGACTCCTTGTCCTACTCTTCACAAATTACTTCTCCTGGATATGGATCCTCAGAAGAAGCCTCTGCTGAGCCAGACTCCACTGTGGAAGACCTTACCTTTGGGGACACTAAATCTTGAGGGAACATTTTAACTGGGATTGCTCAAATATCTGGGCAACAAAAAAGATTCTATGACTTGATCCAGGTGGAATCTCCTAACCCAGCTCCTACTCTGTCCAGCCTATCTTCTTGGGTACTTTTGCAGCAGCATGCATTATCCCAGATTCCCAGCCACTCTCCCCTAGAAGGGGAGAATGGCTGTATATAGGGTACCTGATGCAAATTCCTTTTCAAATGCCCACCAGCTGACCCAGCAACCATTTCTATCGCTACTGATAGGTCTACCAAACGTCTCCTTGCTACAGCTGTCCTGCTTAGAGATGAAGCCATGGAGAGGAGGTGGAAGATGTACACCGGCTACTCTAGCCTTTAGGGTTACATATTACCAGTCACATATGGCCAAATACTCCTTGGCCTTTCTGGAAAAAGCTTCTAAGGAACTCAATGAGATCCCTTACTGCTGTGCAAAAGCATCCCCATCTTCCTTGCTTGGGCTCCTCTCCCAAGTCAATAAACCTCCTCGAAGGTGTGCCAGGCCAGCTGCATCTAACTCTGTGTGGAAGATACTCTGCTGCATCTACAGTCCCTACCAGATGACTTGGGCCAAACTTTTGGATGCTCCTTTGGATCACACAGCCCTTTTTGGCTTCAAGGTAGCTGATCTCTAAGTCACTAGAGCAAAAGGAAAGCGCTCAAAGATCTAAAGCATCTTGTTTCGCCAATCCCTAAATTTCAGAGAAACTACTTAGCCAAGACACAATTTATAAGAAAGTCTTCTAGGCCTTTTGTCCCCTCCAGGTCTAAAAGACCACACAAGAGACTGGCTATTCACCCTAGGACTCCTTAGGCCACTGCCCAGAGGCCCTCTTTCCAGAAAGGGCAGGCAGCATCTGACTTAACTGCCTCTTTCTTCCCCCTTCTCCCCCATACCTCTATCTTCCAGTCTCTTACTGCCTCTCAGCATGGACCCTAGTGACATCCGACAAATGGGTTTTGTCTATCCTGAAGGAGGGTTGCTTCGTGTCCTGAATGCCCCCCCCCCCCAAATAAACTTATTCCACTACCCCCCCAATGGTTCCTTCTTCCTGAGGTCCTAAATAACCTGCTGTTCCAAGGCACCATAAAACTCCCCCCCCCCCCCCACCCCTTGAGGGAGAGATTTCTACTACAGAATTTTTTTGGTGCCCAGAAAGGAGCAAGTCCTTTCCTGCCTCAACCCATTCCTGAAGGTTTCCTCCCGTCCTTCCCCAGGCCTTCATGGTGACCCTAGACATCAATGAGGCCTATCTACATATTCCCATAAAACCGTTTTCCATAGAATTCCTCAGATTCAAAGCAGGCTCCTTGCATTTTCAGTTATGTGCCTTGCCCTTTGGACTCCACTGCTCCAAGGGTATTTACAAAATGCCTAGCCCCAGTCATTGCTTACTGCAGAATGAGGTATGCAAATTTTCCCATACCTAGACCTCATTAAAGCAGTAGACAAACTCTTCTTGCCCACACAAAGGACCTACTGGTCCTGAAGCAGTCTCTAGGGTTCCTTATAAACTTCCTCAAATCCAAACTAAATCCTACACAACATTGTCTTCCTAGGGTGCAGAATCACAACAGTTCTCAGGATGGCCTTCCTAACTCGGGAAAAAGCTTTCCCTGACCAAACCATTCAATCTGCCCTCCTTTCATCTGCCCTGACTGCGAGGCAATTCCTCATACTTCTCGGCCACATGGCTGCCACTATTCCCATGCTGTTACTGGCAAGATTACACAGGAGGAAGATACAATGGTATCTTTGCTCAGTATGGTCCCAGCACTTACACCCCCTAGAGTTCAGGATCCCACTTCTCTGCCTACACCAAGAACTGAAGTGGTAGATGGCCCAGGTGACCCTAAACCCGGGTCTCCCCCTACAGTTGCCCTCCCCTTCTGAGATCATGCACACAGTTGCCTCAGATCTAGGCTGGGGGGTAATGGACACAAGAACAGTGCAAGGATTGTGGAAAGACAAAAAATGGCATATCAACATCAAGGAAATGTCAGCCATACTTCTGGCCCAGCAGGCCTTTATACCTTTCCTCACAGGGCATTCTGAAGATCTTCATGGACCTCACCACAATGATGTGTGGTACCTGAACAAGCAAGGAGACAGCAAGTCCTACCTACCGCAACAACTAGAAAGACCACAGAAGTACCTCACCAAGAGGATCACTGGCCTCAAGCAGATGTCCTATGCAGCTCGACTGAAGAAACTCCAGCTGTACTCTGTTGCATGCCACCTACTCCGAGGCGATCTCTGCCTGACATACAAGGCCATGTCTAACCCAGAATTGGACATGCTCCACCTAAAGAAAACCATATACCCTTGACCCACACGCTCTAGGGATCTAAGCCTCACCAGAACAATAAGGGCATGCTGGAGGGATAGATTGCGGTCCCAGAGACTTCCCATGCTCTGGAACAAGATTCCAATCTACATTAGGCAGAGCTCCTCGCTAACCCTCTTCAAGAGAAACTTTGACGAATGGATGGGAAACAAAGTTTTACCCCAGGGAATCACTTCAGCGGCTCTGCTGGACAGAGGCACAGGGAACTAAACTAAGGGGGTGGCGAAAGCCAACCCATTCCGGCTAGGCTTATAAATGCCTTCAGGCAGATAGCCTAGTTTACCTACCCATGAACCCAACATATGAACCTCCTCTGCAGGTAGCCCTACAGGTATTAGGATCTAGCGGTCTCCCAGGGGATCTCCCTCCAGGCAGCCTTATCCTGTCCCAACACAATTGTCAGGCAGACAGCTTAAGCAGAACCTTCTCAGACATTCAAGAACAGATGTCAAGGGAGGTAGTCCTGGATGTGATCCACAGGTGGGGTATTCCACAGATAGACCTGTTTGCTTCCTTCACAGAGGCAACTCCAGAGCTGTTGCTCCAGAACTCAGACCCAAAGGCTTTTCAAACAGATGCCTTCTTAATTGCTTGGAAAGGGAAATTCCTATACACCTTTTCCTTCCTTCCCTCTAATCCAGAGTCCTACTGAAAATTCAACCGGACTCACCAAAAATTTTGTTGGTGACCCCCTATTGGCCAAGGCAGCACTTGTTCCCCCTACTACACCTATCCAAGGGCAATCACCCCAAGTTACCCCTCTCAGTGGATCTACTCTGCCAACATCAGGGAACACAGATTTACCCACAGTGGAGATCCATGCGCCACTCCCTGTGGCTAATAGGATTTTGATTCTGTTCAGACACCTGTACAATGAGGACGTGCTCTGTACTGCAGGAGGCCAGGAAAGGAAACGCAAGGAAATCATCTCTCCAAATGGAGAAGGTTTTCTATCTGGTGTCACAAAAGATAGAGCTGCTGGAGAACATCTTGCTTCTGTCTTACATTTGTGAACTGCTGAAGATGGGCTTACTCCTCCTTAATGGAACACCTGTTTACCATTTCTGCTTCATGCCTATGGATCCTCCAGTAGCGTGCCAGATTTCAGCCAAGCTGTTCCTGAAGGGTGTCTTATGCTTAAGACCCCCCCAGAAAACCAACCCCACTCCCCGGGATCATAACTTTGTGCTGGAAAAAATCTCTCTACCACCCTTTGAACCAGCTGGCAAGGCTGACCTGAAATTTGCACATGGAAAATAGTATTGCTAGTAGCTTTGACTTCAGCCAGAAGTGTTTCAGTGCTCCAAGCCCTTATGGCTTCTCTCTTCCTAGTTTTCCATATGGACAGGGTCACTCAGGATCCAATCCCTCCTTCACTCCCAAAGTAGTCAATGACCTCTTTCTAAATCATGCCATTCACCTGCCTACCTTATTTCCAAACCCTCAGGGAGACTGAGTCCTTCACTCCCTGGATGTCCACAGGCAACTTCGATGTTCGTGTTTCACTGTTGCAGTCATTACACTTGGGTTATCCTGCTGGCAGGCTAACCGCAGTTGGCCTGAATTCCAAAGTCTTGGTCCAGCGTCTGTTGCTGTTGCCTCTTCCCTGTCGTCATTGCAACAGGGGTATAAAAGATGCAGCAGACGCCATTTTCTTCAGTCTGTCTTGCCACGCGGTGCCAGAAGCAAAAGCAATTCGCAAGTGCCGGTTGGCCAACTCCTGAGATTTTCGAATTTCGGATCTGAAGTCTTCATTAAAGCTAAGTACCCCATTGGGGAAACTTTTCTTGCTCCAGACCGATGTCAGCAAAAGTTGATTGTATTTCTTGTGGGAAGCAAATACCTCATGAGGATTTTCACTCTTACTGTATTCCTTACCTAGGCCCTGACCATGATGTTGCTTGTCGGTTTTGTGCTAGATTTAACCAACGCACTAAGCGTCGGTACGATTTTGCCTTTCATTACTTTGGCCGAAGATTCAATTATACAATGCTGGCGGAACAGCCGACCAAAGTTTATAAAAAATGCAAGGATAAAGACAAGGACAGGCATCAGAGGTCCAAAACAGACTGAGGCTTCCGCTAAGCTAGTAGTCTGTTCACCGGTTCTCAGTGAGGCGCTTTCGCAGCCCCTAGCACCCACTACCTCAGAGCCACAGGCTGCTTCTGACTCCCTCGTGGAGCCAACTGGGCCTCTGGAAACTCAGGGTATTGGATCCTCGGAAACTATTCCCTCAGATGGGTCCGGAGCCGCTGTGCAGGCATCGGCTTCTGACTGTTTTCAGACCTACACGGTTACATGTAAAGCCATCTTCAACTTCAAAGACTAAAGCAGCTCTAAAGACAAAGAAACAAGTACAGCATTCTCCAGGACAGACTTTCATGCCTAAAAAACAGGTGCTCAAAATGGCCGAAGACCTTATTACTTTGATCAGGGGTTCCCATCCCCGTCCTGTTGAGAGGCCTAGGCAAGAGATAGAATATGAATCTTCAGATCAGGTTTCCATTTCCTCTGATTCCTCCTCTGATCAGGAATATTCCCTTCCTCCCTATGAGGAGTCTGATGCTGAAGAATCCATTCCTTCAGCTTCTCCTCCTGAATAATACTCCTTTGGGGAAACCCGGCATACTATGAGGGAGCACTTTCATTGGGAGAGCCAGGCTTATTCAGAATCTAAGAAAAGGCTCCAAGATTTTACTTTACTTCCTCAGCACAGGCCCCTTGCTGTTCTCCCTGTTCTGGACATTGTAGATGATGCTTTTTCAGAGTCCGGCCTGTCTCCAGACTCTATACCCCCTGCACCTGTTAAGCCAGACAAATACTACAGGGTCCCAGACTCCCATAAATTTCTATACAAAAACCCTGCTGCTGACCCGGAAACCATATCGCAGGGTCCTAAGGGAGTCGAGGATTCCACTGCTAAAAACCCTGTTCCCTCTGATAGAGATTCAAGGGCACTGGATAGATGGGGGAAAAAAGTTTACACTTCTGCTACTTTGGCTGTAAGAGCTGTAAATTGTCAATTTCATGTGCTTAAATATCAGCAATACTTAATGTCACTGTTAAGACAGAAAATATTGGCTAGCTCTGAATGTCCAGAAAACAAGGAAATGCAGGATTTATTGCATGCAGCTGAACAAGTGGGAAAACGTACTTTGCAATGTGGTTTTGTTTCTTTGGAGGCCTGTTGTAGGGCCGCTGTAATGGGTTCTGTGATTAGGAGGCATGCTTGGTTAAAGGAACAGAATCTGCCTGATCATGTTAAAGCAAAATTATTAGATGCTCCATTACAGCACGATACTTTGTTTGGTGTTAAGGCAGAAGAGGTGTTGAAGAAAATGAAGGATAAAGCGAAATCTATGCAGTCAGTTAAGGAATTCTTACAGGTACAGCCACCCAGATTTAGCAGGAACTGGCCTTCAAAAAATTGGTCCTTTCTAGTGTTAGGCCACAGAGGCAGATAAAGACGCCCTAGAGGCAGATCCCAGCCCGAAGGCTCATAAGGCCTAAACAATGGGGTGCTTCTACCTCCAAAAGCAGAGAAGACAAATATCAGTCTTATAAGAAACCGTCCCAATGACTTTCCTCTACCAGTACCAAGCACTTGTCTTTTGGAGGCCCCCTTAGGAGTGAAAACTACCACTTTTTTCACAAAACTGGCACATTATCACCCAGGACAAATGATCTTGAATATAGTGTCTCAGGGTTACAGGTTCCACGTTCACACCCTGCCAAAGGCAAAACGCATGCCAGACCTGCCACACAATCAATGGGCAGAGGCACAAAAGCAAGTTTCATCCCTCATGGACATGAGGGTCATTCAGCGCGTACCACTACAGGAGCAGGGACAAGGAATTTACTCATTACTTTTCTTGGTACCCAGAAAGGACAAAGCCTGGAGACCATTACTGGACCTGTCTATTCTAAACACTTATGGACATTCCAAAATGCTGACACTGCAGCAGCTTTTGCCCATGTTGGGCTTAGAAGGCTTGGCTTGTAACCTTGGACCCAAGAGGCATACCTGCATGTCCCAATCAGACAATCTTGCAGAAGATAACTCAGATTCATAGCTGGCTCAATGCACTACCAATTCTCTGCACTGCCCTTTGGCTTATCTACTGCACCCAGAGTCTTCACAAAATGTCTGGCACCAGTAATTGATTTTTGCAGACAGAGGAATTCAAATGTATCCCTACTTGGACGACTGCCTTATTGAAGCAGAGAACATGGACATTCTACTAAAGCATATGGCGTTAGTTAAAATGATTAATTTGCCTAGGGTACACAGTAAACAAAAAGAAATCAAAACTAGTACCATCTCAAGAGATGATAATCCTGGGTGCAAGCTTAAATAGAACTGCCCAGATGGCTTATCTCATGCCAGACAAAGGCAACTGACTGACTTCTTACTTCGAAATGTTGGCAACAAAAACCCAGTTATCTGCAAGAAAAATTCTGCAGGCTTTGGGCTTCATGGCATCCTGCATTCTGTTAATTCCATATGCAAGACTGCATATGAGGAAACTTCAATGGTATCTAAAATGTGTTTGGACTCAACATTGCCACAGCCTGGAAAAACTTATTACCCTCATTCCCTGCCTGCAACAGGAGTTTCGATGGTGGGCACAGGCCTGTCACCACAACAAGGGATAGCCTTTCACTCTACCCACTGCCAGGCAGACAGTAACAACAGATGTATCAGATTATGCCTGGGGGGTCCACATGGCAGGAAAATGTATTCATGGCACATGGCCCACAAGCGAAATGCATCTTCATATCAATCTAAAAGAAATGCTGGCCGTCCAGAATGCCCTGACAGCTTTCGAGGATCTGCTTCATCCAGGACAACTGCTGATAGACTGACAATACTACAGTCATGTGGTACATAAACAAGCAGGGAGGCACACATTCCTACCCTCTCTGCAGACAAGCCATGATTTTGTGGAACACAGCATTGACTAATCAAGTGCACCTGCAAGCACAATTCCTGCCAAGAAAGACAAATACTCTGGCAGACGAACTAAGCAGAAACCTCATGGATCCTCACGAGTGGAAACTAGATCCACAAATCTTCAGCATAATAAGGAAATGGGGATGCCCAGGCATAGATCTGTTTGCCTCCCCTCAACTGCCACCTACAGAGATTTTGTACAAGGACTTACCACAAACTAGCATGGAAAGTGGATGCTCTATCATTCAGCTGGAAAAACCTTACAGTATATGCCTTTCCTCCACTACCTCTCCTCCCCAAGGTACTCCTAAAGGTCAGATAAGTGAAGCCAAAAACGATCCCGATTGCCCCAGACTGGCCACGCCAGCACTGGTACCCATTCCTAAAGAACTTGTCTCAAGGCCCAGCCTGGACATTACCTCAAATTCCTCATTTACTGACCCAGCAAAACAATCCGATATTTCACAGCCAACTCAGAACCCTAAATCTGGCTGCATGGCGGATAATGTAACCATTTAGAACACACCTCTCTCCAAAGCAGTTATGGATGTTATTCTGGAGGCCAGGAGGCCCAGTACCAGAAAATCATATGCAAAAAAGTGGAAGAGATTCTGTGCTTGGAACCAGGCACAAGGAATTGACATGTTTGTACCAAATATTCCTCAGATTTTACAATATCTGAGATGCTGGACAAAGGCCTATCCTTTTCATCTACTAAGATACATGCCTCTGCCATTTCAGCTCATTACAATACGGACCCACCTATTTTTTTCACATCCACTACTAAGGCAGTACCTCAGAGGGGCCAAAAACATAAGACTAAGAGCATCAATACCTGCATGGGACCTCAACTTTGTCTTGGAAAAACTCACACTGCCTCCTTTTGAACCAGCCAATTCAGCTGAGGTAAAATTCTTATGGAAAACAGCTCTGCTCTTAGCAATTACTTCAGCAAGAAGAGTCTCAGAGTTACAGGCACTAATGGCGGTTGAACCTTTCATAATTTTCCATCTGGACAGGGTTTCTCTGAGGACGAACCCAACATTTATGCCTAAGAGTCCAGTGTGGCTCTTAATCAAACAATTCACTTGCCTACCTTTTATCCAAACCCACAGAATAAAGGGGAGAGACTTCTACATTCTTTGGACATACACAGACTGCTACGCTTCTACCTGGACAAAACTAAAGCTTTCACAAAGTCTGAGCATCTTAGTGGCATATGCTGCAGGATCTCAAGGAAAGGCCATCTTAAAGCAGGCTATTTCCAAATGGATAGCCAACTGCATTTGTTTCTATTCTCAACATGGCAAATCAGTGCCTAAGGGCATCAGGCCACATTCAACCAGAGCAGCAGCTACTTCAGCAGCTTTCCTCAGAGGAGTACCAACCAAGGACATTTTGGAGGCTGCAACTTGGACTTCAGTGCACACTTACAAAGCACTAACACTTGCCCTTTTACTCTAAATCCAGAGCAGGCTTTGCCACTGCAGTTCTGCAGGGCCTCATAGCTTCTCCTAATTCTATTTAGGCCCAGCCACCCAACCTCAGCTTTGGGATTCAACCCAAGTGTAATGACTGCAACAGTGAATACACTTACATCTACGTTTATGGTAGGTACACAACTGTTCTTTTCTACTTCTATAAGACAAAGGCTATATGTAAATCTGATTTAAGTTGGTCTCTTTCCACCACAGAGCTCTGGGAAAGCTGTAGGGAAACTGTCTTTCTGGATTGCTAGGGCCATCTACTTTTGTTACTGTCACCATGGGAAGACACTAATGATTAATGTCATGGCCTCCTGGAGCTTTCTTTAATGGTCTCCTTGGCTCCTATACAGGCTATGTCATCAGGACTGGCTCAGTTTGGGGCTCTTTGGCTCTGAGGACTGGTGCGTGCAGACATCACATTTATGACCCACCTACCTGCCAACATGTCAGTCAGCACCATCAGGAACTGGAAAAGCTTTGGTAACCTGGACGAACAAGTTGATGGGAAAGAAGGGTAAACCCACTAGTGAATACTGCAACATGGAAGTGAAGGACATCTATATGGTTATCGTAAGATTTTACACAACTTTTCTTTACACCTTCTGATTTAAATTCTGTTTTGGAAAAACTTACATTGCCTCCTTTTGAACCATCAGTATCCTCTTCCCTTCAGCTTTGTGCTTGTAAGACGGTCACTTCAGCCGGAAGAGTATCAGAACTACAGGCCCTTATGGCTGCTGCACCCTTTAGTTTTCCACAAGGATAGGGGTTTCCTTTCCTCTAATTCTTCTTTCATGCCCATAGTGGTGAATGAGTTGTCAGTCTACTAATCTGCCAACTTTTTTTTCCTTTCCACAATCTTTCTAGTGAGAGGATCTTACACACCTTGGTTGTGCATAGACAACTCAGTTTTATCCAAATAAAAATCCAAGTCCTTTAGGAAATCTGACACATTCCTGCCATCCCAGGGCTCTAGACAAACCTGTTTTTAAGCAGACAATCTCCTCCTGGATCTCTGCAAGGCTATTTCCTGTTAAGTGACTAACTGGATAACCCTTGCATCTACAGTTAAGACTCATTCCACTGGAGTTGTATCCTCTTCAGGTGCTTTTTTCAGGGGTCTAGATACTGTGGTTTTAGAAGCAGGCACTTGGTCTTCCATCCATACTTTAAAAGAACAATGAGTTGGATGGTATATCTAGGTCTAGAGATGGTTTTAATCAGGGAGAAACAAAAGGAGCCAGCATTCTAGAGATGGTTTTGCCACGGCTTTTCACCAGGGATTTGTAGAGTGCAACTGCCCCCCTTCACTCTTTCCTCCAAGAGCTTTGGGATTTTCCCTAATGTTATGAATACTGCAGCATATGAATAGGACATTGAATTGTGTAAAATGTAACTGTATGTCCTCTTCTATATGTTGCAATATTCTACCCATCCCACCTTCCCCATGATACTTGCTTGATTCCTGTATGTTGCTTTGTTTACATTGGACTTCGTGTTTCACTGTTGCAGTCGTCACATTTAGGTTATCTGCCTGCAGAGGTAGCTCTTAGCCGGCCTGAATACCAGAGTCTTGGGATTTCTGCATCTGATGCTGTCGCTTCTTCCATGACGTCAGGTCGTCGGGGTATAAAACATGCAGCAGATGCCATTACATCAGTCTTTCTTGCCATGCGGTGCCCGAAGCAAAAGCAGTTTGCAAGTGCCGGTCGGCTTACTCCTGAAATTTTTGTTTGAGTTTCAGACCTGAAGTCTTCTAAAAGATAAGTACTCCATTGGGTATCTTTTTTTCCCTGCTCTAACCAATGTCAGAAAATTAATATTTGCTTTCTACATGCAAGATAATTAGTAGAGATTTTCATTCTTACTGTGTCACCTGTTTAGGCCCAGACCACGACGTCCCTCGCTGTCAGTTTTGTGCCTTGTTCAACACCCAAACTATTCGTCATCAGGCTATTTTTGTAGCTAAACACTTTTGCTCTCTCTCTCCATACTCCGATATGGTTTCGTTAAGCCATCTCACTACTGATTTTCCGAAAAAACTTAAGGATAAAGACGGACTGTATAGGCCCAAAACTGCCGATGCTTCCATTAAGGTAGCTAGTTGCCAGTCCACTGGTACTCTGTGAGGTGCTTTCACAGTCCCTGATGCCTCTTTCTTCAGATTCTCAGGCCTCAACTGAGACCCATTCGGAGTCTGGTATGCCACGAGATGCTTAAACTGTGGAACCTGCAGATGTCTACCTTGGATGGGTCTGGAGCTGCTGTGCAGGCACCAGCTTCTGAGGGTGTATTCAGGCCTACTGATTTACCTCGTATACTAGATTACTTAATAGAAATTCTCCACAAGGGCCTATCCTTCTCTTCAATTAAGATTCATGCCTCTGCTATCTGAGCTCATTTATACTGAGCCATCCCTTTTCTCTCATCCTCTGGTAAAGCAGTTCCTTAGAGGGGCCAAAAATTTAAGACCCCCAGGAGAGCTCCCACTCAGGCCTGGGACCTTGACTTTGCATTGGAAAAAGTTGCCCTTCACCCTTTGAACTGGCTGCTACAGCAAAGTTAAAATTCCTCTCTTGAAAAACAGCTTTACTTCTAGCCATCACTTCAGCAAGAAGAGTGTCTGAACTGCAGGCACTTATGGCAGTGGAACCCTTCATTATCTTCCATGCAGACAGGGTTTCCCTCAGGACTAACCCATCTTATGTCCAAGGTGGTGTCTAGTGTGGCTTTAAACCAGTCCATTCATTTGCCTACTTTTTTTCCCTAATCCTCCGAATAAAGGGGAAAGGATACTGCATTCTCTGGATGTGAACAGACAGCTTAGATTCTGTTTGGACAGGACTAAGCCTTTCAGGAAATCTGACCAGCTGCTTGTCAGCTTTGCTGTAGGGGCAGAGGGGAAGGCCATTTCAAAGCAAACCATTTCTAAATGGATAGCACACTGCATCCATTTCTGCTACAAGCACCATTGAAAACCTACCCCATGGGGTAAGAACACATTCAACTAGAGATGCTTCTACTTCTGCATTTCTCAAAGAAGCCTCTACCAGGGACATCCTGGAAGCTGCAACCTGGAGCAATGTGCATACTTTCACCAAGCATTACTACTTGCCTATCTTTTCTAAATCCAGAGCTGGATTTGCCACAGCAGTCTTACAGGGCCTGATTGCCAGCCCCTAATGCCTCTTAAATCTACCTCAACCATTCCTTAGCTTTGGGAATCAACCCAAATGTGATGAGTGCAACAGTGAAACACAACACATAGTACAGTTGCGTACACTTGCCATAAATCTAGATGTTGGTGTATTCACTGTTGCAGTCCTGGTTACCCTCCCTCCAGCCCCCTGCTTGTTTTTGTTTTCACCTATCCTTTTGGTTTGGCATATCTTCTATTATGTGTATTTGCTTTTCACTGGGGGTGTTCCACACCATTTAATTGCTTCCTATTGTGAGGGCACCTGACATCTGGGGCAAGAAAAACTGATGTAATGGCGTCTGCTGCATGTTTTATACCCCCTGATGACCTGCCATGTCATGGAAGAAGCGAAAGCATCTGACGCAGAAATCCCAAGACTCTGGTATTCAGGCCGGCTGAGGGCTACCAGCAGGCAGATAAACCAAATGTGATGACCAACAGTGAATACACTCTTAACATCTACATTTATGGTAAGTGTACGCAACTGTACTTTCTGACCGAGGCATCCAGTTCTGAAGATGGTGTGTGCTGACTTGTGTTGTGTACTAGATGTCACTTTGACCATTGAACAGGATCCTGTGTGCGACGTTGCACATACCCAACAGTAGCTTTAGACACTTGTATACTGGTCAGTTGTTTGGGGTGGCCTGCAGTGGACTCCCACATGTTATGAATGCTTCAGCATATATAGGACATTTATGATTATGGTAAGGTTTTGCACAACTATTGTTCCGATCCACTTTAGTTGGAAGCTTGAGCAGTGGTGTGATCTGTTATAGCAATAACCCACGCCTGGGTGTGGGTAATGTGGGATTTAACCACGGTTGGCATGGTTTGGTCCCGAGGGCGAAGCCCAAGGGACCAAACAAAGACAACCGTGGTTAAATCCCGCATTACCCACACCCAGAAGTGGGTTATTGCTATTATACTATGACATTATTTAAGAAAAGAAACAATTACTTTTCTTAAATAATGGCATTGTATAATGCCTCTTTGCTGCCCTTCTGCAGCTGTCTGGCATCCGTGGCAGTTCTGATGTACTGCGCATGCCTACACAGTACATCAGAGCTGTGGCCAAAAGCAATGGAGAAAGCAAGATCTCCGTTGCTTTCTTACTGTTTCGCTATGTTAAATGGGTTTAACATAGTGAGACAGCTTTAAAATAGAATTAATCTATTAAATAATATTAATTTATAATAATAAATATTTTAAAGCTGTCTCGCTATGTTAAACCCATTTAACATAGCGAGACAGGTTTAAAAAAAAAAAGCAACAGAGAAAGCAAGATCTCTGTTGCTTTTTACACTGTCGCTATGTTAAAGGAGTTTAACATAGCGAGACAGCTTTAAAAAAAGCAACGGAGATCTCCGTTGCTTTTTTAAACCTGTGTCGCTATGTTAAACTCTTAACATAGCGAGACAGTGTTTTAAAAAAAGACTTGTACTAATGGAAAAAGTCCGGGCGACTGGACCTTTTTCCATTAGTATAAGTCGATTTACAACGTGCACGCTGGCCAATCAGCATGCACGTTTTGGAATATTAATAGGGGGTCATGGTATAATAGGGTAGTTGGTAGCAAATCAGGCTAGCTATTGTAGCAGGCCTCTTAATTTATTTAGGTATAATTTTCTAAGGTTTGTGAATATTGGAGGCATACTGAATAGCTGTGTCCTGGCTATAGACTGTCAGGACGTGAGTGAAGAATGGCTAGGCTCTGTACAATGAGCCAAGTTTGATGTAGACCTTTTTGATGTATAGGGATACGTTTGTCTTGCTTTAGCCTGGACATTAGAACACATCTGTAACTGTAGATGTTCTTCGTGTTTCACTGTTTTAGTCATTACACTTGGGTTATTCTGCTGGCAGGCTACCCTCAGTTGGCCTGAGTTCCAAAGTTTAGGTCCGGTGTCTGTTGCGGTCACCTCTTCCTGGACATCAATGCGCCAGGGGTATAAAAGATGCAGCCGACGCTTTTTTCTTAAGTTTTTCTTGCTGCGTGGTGCCCGAAGCAGAAGCAGTTTGCAAGTTCTGGTTGGCAGACTCCTGAGATTTTTGTGTTCGAATTTCAGATCCAAAGTCTTCATTAAAAGCCAAGTACCCCATTGGGGAAACCTTTTTTCTTGCTCCAGACCGATGTCAGAAAGTTAATTTTATTTCTTGTGGGAAGCAAATACCTCATAAGGACTTTCATTCTTACTGTTTTCCTTGCCTAGGCCCTGACCACGAAGTTGCTAGTTAGCAGTTTTGTGCTAGATTTAACCAATGGACTATTAAGCATCGGTACGATTTTGCATTTCACTATTTTGGCAGAAGATTTAATTACATGATGCCGTCCGATAGCCTTCCGACTACCGGAATTCGCAAGAAACTCAAAAAAGGACAAGCATCCGAGGTCCAAAACCGATGAGGCTTCCTCTAAGCCAGTCTCTGGTTCTCCGTGAGGTGCAATCGCAGCCCCTAACACCCGCTACTTTGGACCCGCAGGCTGCTACAGACTCCCACGTGGAGTCGACTAGGTCGAAGCTCAAGGTATTAGACCTACGGAGACTAATCCCTCAGATGGGTCCAGAGCCACTGAGCAGGCATCAGCTTCTGAGGGTGTTTTCAGACCTACTCAATTGTACATTAAAATGACTCCAGCTACAAAGGGAAAGACTAAAGCACCTTTAAAGACAAAGAAACAAGTACAAAAGCCTCATGGTCAGGCGTCAGTGCCAAAAACAGATGCTCAAAATGGCCGAAGACTTAATTACTTTGATCTGGGGCTCCCATCCCCTTCCTGATAAAAGGCCTAGACAAGAGACAGAATATGAATCTTAAGATCAGGTTTCCATTTCATCTGATTCCTCTTCTGATCAGTAATTCTCTCTTCCTCCCTATGAAGATTCTGATGCTGAAGAATCTATCCCTTCAGCCTCTCCTCCTGAGGATTACTCTCTTGGGGAAACCTTGCATACCATGAGGGAACATTTCCAGTGGGAGAGCCAAAATTATTCAGAATCTAAGAAAAGGCTCAGAGACTTCCTTTTACTCCCACAACACATGCCTCTAGCTATTCCACCTGTTAGACATTGTAGATGTATTTTCAGGGCCCAGTCTCACCCCTGTCTCCTTACCTCCAGCTCCTGTTAAGCTGGACAGGTACTACAGGGTTCCTGACTCTCATAAATTCCTTTTCAAAAACCCTGCTGCTGGCCCAGAAAAAATCTCAGGGTCCCAAAGGGGTCAAGGCATCCACTGCAAAAAACCCTACTCCCTCTGACAGGGATTCTAGAGCATTGGACAAATGGGGGGAAGAAAATTTACACTTCTGCTACCTTGGATACAAGGGCTTTAAATTGTCAGTTTCATATGCTCAAATATCCGCAATATATTATGTCACTGCTTAAACAGAAAATGTTGATAAATTCTGAATGTGCAGAAAACAAAGAAATGCAGGATTTATTGCATGCTGCTGAGCAAGTTGGAAAGCATATTTTGCAATGTGGTTTTGATTCTTTGGAGGCCTCCTGCAGGGCCGCTGTTACGGGTTTTGTCATCAGGAGACATGCTTGGTTAAAGGAACAAAATTTGCCTGAGTATGTCAAAGCAAAATTATTAGATGCTCCATTACAGCATGATACCTTGTTTGGTGTTAAAGCAGAAGAAGTGTTAAAGAAAATGGAGGACAAAGCTAAATCTATGCAAACTGTTAAGGATTGTTTACAGGTACAACCTCCAAGATTTAGCAGACACTGGCCTACAAAGAATTGGTCCTTTCCATTGTCAGACCACAAAGGGGCAGATACAGGCACCCAAGAGGCATGTCCCAGCCCCAAGGTTCGTACAGGTCTAAACAATGGGGTGCTTCTACCTCCAAAAGTGGAGAAGACAAATCACAGCCATACAGGAACAGTCCCAATGACTTCCCCCTGCCTGCACCAAGCACTTAACTTCTGGCAGCACCTTTAGGGGGAAAACTAACACTTTTTTCTCAAAATTGGCACAATAACCCAGGACAAATGGGTCCTAGACAGTGTCACAAGGCTAAGTTTCACTTCCATAGACTGCGGTGGTGGTGCTGCGGTAGCATTATCGCCTCAGATGTTGCCTGTTCGATTCTCAGAGCGTCTTCTGTGTGTGGCGACATGCGTGAATGAGTGTTCCTTCATTGAAGGTTGTACATTAGGTCCGGCAAGCCAGCATGTAAAAATCTATTGCCAATCATTAGCGGACTGGAGTTCCGCTGTGGCGACCCCTAACTGGGAAAAGCCGAAAGACGCAAACAAACCCTGCCAAGGACAAACGGCTGGCCAGACCTGCCAAAACATCAATGGGCAGAGGCACAAAAACAGGTCTTATCCCTCATGGACATGAGGGCCATTTAACAAGTACCAGAGCAAGAGCAGGGGCAAGGATTTTATTCAAGACTGTTCTTGTTACCAAGAAAGGACAAGACCTGGAGACCAATACTGGACCTATCTATTCTAAACACATCTGGATATACCAAAATTCAAAATGTTGACTACAGCAGCTTCTGTCCATGCTGGGCAGGAAGGCTTGGCTTGTGACTTTAGACCTAAAAGAGGCATACCTGCATGTCCCAATCAGACAAACAAACATGCAGAAGATACCTCAGATTCAAAGCTGGCTCAATGCACTACCAATTCTCTGCACTGCCCTTTGGCTTATCTACTGTGCCCAGAGTCTTCACAAAGTGCCTGGCACCAGTAATTGCATTCTGCAGACAGAGTAACTTACTTGGACGACTGCCTCATTCAAGCAGAGAACAAGGACATTCTTCTACAGCATCTGGCGTTTGTATTGAGATTTCTAACAGGCCTAGGGTACACAGTCAACGAAAAGATATCAAAACTAGTACCCCCTGAAGAGATAATATTCCTGGGTGCAAGCTTAAATACAACTGCCCAGATGGCTTATCTCACGCCAGACAAAGGCAACTGACTACATATTTCAAGCTGGCAATAAAGGCCCAGATGTCCTTCAAGGATGCATCTGCAGTCCTTACAAATGGGTTGTCCTGTCGTCAGGCAGCCCTTTGGTCGGCCGGATTCCAAAGTCTGGGTCTGGCCTCGGCTGGTGTCGCACTTCACCCGACGTCATAGCTGCAGTTCTTCGGGTATAAAAGCATCAGCCGACGCCATTTTCCCCAGTCTTTCTTGCCGCATGGCGCCCGAAGCAGAAGCTGTTCGCAAGTGCTGGTCGGTCAGAACCAGAGATTACTACTACCGAATACTTCTATTACCGAAGACTTCTAAAAAGCTAAGTACCCCGTTGGGGACTCTTTCTTGCCTCAGCCGATGTCAGAAAAAGTGAATAACTGTTTAACTTGTGGGAAACAAATACCTCATAAAGATTTCCACTCTTACTGCTTACCTTGTTTAGGCCCAGACCACGACGTAGCAGCTTGTCTAGCCTGTGCTTCTTTTAACCGACGGACGCTTAGACGTCGGTCGGAATTTGCTGAGGAGTTCGGCTCAGATTTTGCTTACATTATGCCGTCGGATCCTCCGACTACGCAAATATCTAAAAAGCGCAAGGAAAAGGACCGACACTCGCGGTCCGCTGTTTCGGCCGAAACCGCGGTTAAGCCAACCGCGAGTGTCTCTGTTTCGGCTGAAACCGAGCTTGCGGTTCTTCCTTCAGCCGATAACTTAGCTCCTACCGAGGCCTCTTCCAGCCTGGTGGAATCTGCTTCTGAAATCCCACCTGCTCTTGCAGGTTCCCAGGAATTAACTGATACTATACCCTTGGATATTTCAACCCCTGCACGTGGAGCTGCTAGGCCACCTGCAGCCATGTCAATTAAGGCCTTTGCCAGGGCTAAAGCAGCTAAATCTACCAAATCTGTACGTGCTAAGACCCCCTCCCACAGGCCTAGCCCTAGTTCACAAATGCTTAGTCTAGCAGAGGATCTAATTTCTTTGATCCGGGGATCCCAACCTCACCCAGACAGGGCCTCTCACCCACCTCCAGAGAAGAGGCCTAGAGCAGAGCCCCCTGAGCCAGTTTCTACAGATGGCTGCTCTGATGATTCAGATAATTCAAACCCTCCAGAGGACCCTTTCTCCCCTTATGAAGACTCTGATGCTGAAGAGTCCATTCCTTCTGCCTCTCCGCCTGAGGAATTTTCCTTTGGGGAAACCTTGCATGCTATGAGGGAACAATTTCAGTGGCGGGGCCAGGATTTTTCAGACTCTAGAAAAAGGCTTAGAACCTTTCTGCATTTACCACAGCATAGGCCTTTAGCCATCCCTCCAGTTCTCTCTGTTGTGGATGATGCATTTAATGATGCTTGTACTGCTCCTGATTCACTACCTCCAGCCCCTGCTAAGCCCGATAGGTACTACAGGGTCCCGGACACACATTATCATTTGTATAAGGCTCCCTTTGCAGATCCCGAAACTATCTCCCAGGGACCTAAGGCCGTAGCAGCTTCCTCTGCGAAAAACCCCCTCCCCTCTGAAAGGGAATCCAGGTCCTTAGAGAGATGGGGTAAAAAAGTTTACACTTCTGCTACTCTTTCAGCTAGGGCCTTGAACTGTCAATTCCACATGATCCAGTATCGAATTTATGTTAGACCAGTTAACTAAAAAACTGTCCTCGGATGAACCATTAGACAAAAAATCTATTCTAGAAATGGTACATAACATTCAGCAGGTCAGTAATCATTCCTTAAAATGCGGCTATGATGCACTGGAAGCTTCCTTTAGATCAGCCATGACTGGCACAGTGATCAGAAGACATGCATTGTTAAAAGAGCAGGCCTTACCAGACCATGTCAAATCAAAGCTACTAGATGCTCCCATGGACAAGATCAATTTGTTTGGCTCTCCTGCACAACAGGTGATGAAGAAGATGGAAGAGAAGGCAAAATCTGTCCAGACAGTGAAAGATTTCTTACAGGTCCAACCTTCAAGGTTTAGCAGGAATTGGCCCTCCAAGAATTGGTCCTTTCCAGACGCCTCCAGAGCTCAGAGAGGCAGGAATAGGCGCTTAAGAGGCAGAGGTCAATCCAGAGGTGCCTACAGGGGACGTCAGTGGCAGGCTAACAACCAGCGAGGTACAGCCACCACCACTACTACAGGACAATCACAGTGACTTGGCTCTGGCACCGCCTACCAGGGAACAACTAGAAGCACCCTTAGGCGGGAAGCTAGCCTTATTTTCAGTAAACTGGCATTATATCACAGGAGACAAGTGGATTTTGCAGACAATAGACCAAGGTTACAGGTTTCACTTCCATACTCTACCAAGGAAGAGAGGAATGCCAAACCTACCTCCAAATCAAAAGGCAGAAGCTATAAAACAAATAACTCACTTACTAAGGATGAGAGCTGTAGAAAAGGTACCATCTATGGAGCAAGGGCAGGGATTTTACTCCAGACTCTTCCTGGTACCAAGAAAAGAAAACCAATGGAGACCTTTTCTCGACCTGTCCGCTTTAAACACATTCCTCATTGTCCCAAAATTCAAAATGCTGACCCTACAGCAGCTTCTTCCCATGTTGGGCAAGGAGTCTTGGCTGGTAACTCTAGATCTCAAGGAGGCATACCTGCACGTCCCCATACGACCAAATTGCAGAAGATACCTCAGATTTCTTGCAGGATCAGAGCATTATCAATTCTCAGCATTGCCCTTTGGCATATCTACTGCGCCCAGAGTGTTCACGAAATGCCTGGCATCAGTAATTGCTCATTGCAGGCATCAGGGAATCCAAATCTACCCTTACCTGGACGACTGCCTGTTACAAGCGGACAACAAAAACAAGCTAACAGAAGACTTGAAAAGGGTCATTTATCTACTGCAAGCCCTGGGATACACAGTCAATATCAAAAAGTCAAGGCTGATACCATCCCAAAGGATAACCTTTTTGGGTGCAGAGCTGGACACATCAAAACAAATGGCTTTCCTAACAGTAGAAAAACACGAAAAACTCCCTCTACTTCTTGGCATTAACAAAACAGAACCAGCTAACAGCAAGAATAGTCCTGCAAGCCTTGGGTTTCATGGCATCCTGCATAATATTGGTTCCACATGCCAGACTGCATATGAGAAAGTTACAGTGGTACCTAAGGAATTTATGGTCTCAGCACAAGCACAGCCTAGACACCCAAATTCCAATAATCCCATGCCTGAAACAAGAATTCCAATGGTGGGCTCAGGCCTGTCAATCAAACAAAGGACTGCCCTTCCACAACACTCAACCAAGTCAGACAATCACAACGGACGCCTCAGACCTCGGTTGGGGGGCGCACATGCTAGACAAGTGCATACAAGGCTTATGGACTCAAGACCAGCTGCACCTACACATAAATCAAAAGAAAATGCTGGCAGTAAAGCTGGCAATTCAGACATTCAGACCATTTCTTCGACAAGGTCAACTGTTGATAAGGACAGACAACACCACAGTTATGTGGTACATCAACAAACAGGGAGGCACACATTCGTACCCTCTATGCCGGATGGCAATGGACCTCTGGAATGTGGCCCTGAGCTTCAACATTCAGTTACAAGCAGTTTTTGTGCCAGGAAAAGAAAACAATCTAGCAGACATACTAAGCAGAACTACCACGGATGCCCACGAATGGATGCTGCATCCGGACATCTTCAAAACCATTACAAGAAAGTGGGGACTACCAGAAATAGACTTATTTGCATCCCCACGCAATCACCAACTGAAGAAATTTTGCACAAGGACGTACCACCCACTTGCTTGGAAAATGGACTCCCTATCTTTCAGTTGGAAAAGCCTAACAGCATATGCATTCCCACAGCTTCCTTTGATGCACAAGGTGCTATTGAAAATCAGAGGACCATCCAAGGATCATCCTGATAGCTCCAGACTGGCCAAGGCAACATTGGTACCCATTACTGAGGAGCATGTCTCGGGGACAAATATGGACTCTACCTCTAGTTCCCTTACTGTTAACACAGAACAACTACAACACCCTGCATCCAAACCTGAAAACACTGCAGCTGACTGCCTGGAACATTGCATGACACCAAATAACCCAAATTTATCCCAAAGGGTTAAAGACATTATCTTGGAGGCTTGCAGACCCTCTACAAGAAAAAATTATTCAGCAAAATGGAAAAGATATCACATTTTGGAGTACTGCAAAGGGAGAAAATTTGTCACTGGTAAACATAGCCAACATCCTGGAATACTTGGCAGAGCTCTTCCACAACGGCCTGTCCTATTCTTCCATTAAGATTCATGCATCTGCTATTTCAGCAGAATACAACTTGGATCCTCCAGTCTTCTCACATCCTCTGCTCAGGCAGTTTCTAAGAGGAATTAAAAATGTAAAACCACCTAGGAAGCCACCATTGCCAGCATGGGACTTGAACTTTGTGCTTGAAAAGTTGACACTCCCTCCTTTCGAACCAGCAGCAACAGCAGACTTACAATTCCTATCATGGAAAACTGCTTTCCTGCTTGCAATCACTTCAGCAAGAAGGGTATCTGAGCTACAGGCATTAATGGCAGTACAACCCTTCCTGATCTTCCATCAAGATAGTGTCCATGAGAACAAATCCTACTTTTATGCCAAAGGTGGTCTCCAGGGTATCTTTAAATCAAGCTATTCATCTACCTACATTCTTCCCCAACCCACAGAACAGGGGGGAAAGACTGTTACATACCTTGGATGTACATAGACAACTACGCTACTACCTGGACAGGACCAAGGGCAATAGAAAAACTGACCAACTACTGGTAGCATATGCAACAGGCATGGAAGGAAAAGCAATTTCAAAACAGACCGTCTCTAAGTGGATAGGAAATTGCATTAGATTTTGTTACTCCTACCATGGGAAGATAACTCCAGAAAACATCAGGCCTCACTCTACAAGGGCAACAACCACTACCACAGCTTTTCTACGAGGAGTGGCTACCAAAGACATTTTAGAGGCTGCTACTTGGAGCTCCGTGCATACATTTGCCAAGCATTATAATTTACCTTTATACTCCAGATCCAGAGCAGGTTTTGCCACTGCTGTTTTACAAGGGATCTTAACTACACCATAATCTTATTTCTCCTCCCCAAGTTTGGCTATGGTATTCTACCCATTTGTAAGGACTGCAGATGCATCCTTGAAGGACATAGTACAGTTTTGTACCTACCATAAATGTAGATGTCCGATAGGCATGCATCTGCAGTCAGGATTACCCACCCTCCTTCCCCTCTGTGGTACTCCTAGGGTATTTGCCCATCTTGTAGCTAGCTGGGGGAATCTATTATGGTGTATTTGTTTGTATATATGTACATACATGCTTATTTTTTGTTTGCTCTCTACTATTTGGAACCATTTGCATTTATCCAAATTTAGCCTTCCCAGAGGGCTCCTGGCATCTGGGGCAAGAAACAGAGGAAAATGGCGTCAGCTGATGCCTTTATACCCGAAGAACTGCAGCTATGACGTCGGGTGAAGTGCGACACCAGCCGAGGCCAGACCCAGACTTTGGAATCCGGCCGACCGAAGGGCTGCCTGACGACAGGACAACCCATTTGTAAGGACTGCAGATGCATGCCTATCGGACATCTACATTTATGGTAGGTACAAAACTGTACTTTATCTGCAAGAATAATTCTGCAGGCTTTGGGCTTCATGGCATCCTGCATTCTACTAAATTCCATATGCGAGACTGCATATGAGGAAACTTCAATGGTACCTAGAAAGTGTTGGGCTCAACATTGCCACAGCCCGGAAACAATTACCCTCATTCCCTGCCTGCAGCAGGAGTTTCGATGGTGGGCGAAGGCTTGTCACCAGAACAAGGGACAGCCATTCACTTCACCCCCAGCCAGGCAGACATCAACAACGGATGCATCAGATTATGCCTGGGGGGCCCACATGGCAGGAAGATGTATTCAAGGCACATGTTCCACAAACCAAATGCATCTGCATATCAGTCAAAAAGAGATGCTAGCTGTTCAGAATGTCCTGACAGCCTTCAAGGACCTACTTCATCTGGGACAACTACTGATAGACAACACCATGGTCATGTGGTACATAAACAAGCAAGGAGGCACTCATTCTTTTACCCCCTTTGCAGACTAGTCATGACTTTGTGGGACACAGCATTGACTTACCAAGTACATCTGCAGGCACAATTCCTGCCAGGAAAGATAAATCTGGCAGACGAACTAAACAGAAACCTCATGGATCCCCACGAGTGGAAATTGACTCCAAGTCTTCAGCATGATGACAAGGAAAGGGGGATGCCCGGATATAGATCTACCTCTCCTCACAACTACCAACTAAAAAGATTCTGCACAAGGACTTGATCACAGACAAGCATGGAAAGTGGACGCCCTATCTTTCAGCTGGAAAAACTTAGCAGTATATGCCTTTCCTCCACTGTCTCTCCTCCCCAAGGTACTCCTAAAGGTCAGACAAGAGAAGCCAAAGATGATACTGATTGCCACAGACTGGCCCTGCCAATACTGGTATCCAATCCTAAGGAACTTGTCTCAATGCCTGGCTTGGACCTTGCCTCAAATACCTCATCTACTGTCCCAACAAAACAATCACAGCCTGCACAGCTAACTCAGGACCTTAAATCTGGCAGCATGGCGGATAATGTAGTCATACAAAATGCCCCTCTCACTAAAGCTGTGATGGATGTCATTTTGGAGGCCAGAAGGCCTAGTATCAGAAAATCTTATGCCGGAAAATGGAAGAGATTATGTACCTGGAACCAGGCACAAGGAATTGACACAGCTGTTCCAAATATTCCTCCTATTTTGCAATACTCAACTGAGATGCTGGTCAAAGGCCTATCCTTTTCATCAACTAAAATTCATTCTTCTGCCATTTTGGCTCATTACAATACAGAGCCACCAGTCTTTTCTCATCCTTTAAGGCAGTACCTCAGAGGAGCCAAAAACTTAAGGCCTCTAAGGAGATTACCAATACCTGCATGGGACCTCGGTTATGTTTTGGAAAAACTCACCCTTCCTCCTTTTGAGTCAGCCGCTACAGCTGATATAAAATTTTTATCCTGGAAAACAGCTCTGCTCCTAGCAATAACCTCTGCAAGATGAGTCTCAGACCTACAGGCACTCAAGGCTGTGGAACCTTTTATCATTTTTTGTCCAAACAGGGTTTCTCTGAGGACAAACCCGACATTTATGCCTATGGAACTGTCCAGTGTGGCCTTAACCAAACTATTCATCTGCCTACTTTTTATCCAAACCCACGGAATAAGGGGGAGAGAATTCTGCATTCTTTGGACATAGACAGACAGCTACGCTTCTACTTAAACAGAACCAAAGCTTTCAGAAAGACTGATCAACTACTAGTGGCATATGCTGCAGGATCACAAGGAAAGGTCATCTCTAAGCAGACTATTTCAAAGTGGATAGGCCACTGCATTCATTTCTGCTATTCACAACATGGCAAGCCAGTGCCTAAGGGCATTAGGCCACATTCAACCAGAGCAGCAACCACTTCGGCAGCCTTCCTCAGGGGAGTACCAACCAAAGACATTTTAGAGGCTGCTACCTGGAGTTCAGTCCACACCTTTACAAAGCACTATCATTTACCACTCTACTCTAAATCCAGGGCAGGCTTTGCCACTGCAGTTTTGCAGGGTCTCATAGCCTCTCCTAATGCTGTTTAGCTCCAGCCTCCCAACCATAGCTTTGGGATTCAACCAAAGTGCAATGACTGCAACAGTGAAACATGAAGAACATAGTACAGTTGTGCACACTTACCATAAATGTAGATGTTAGTGTATTCAGTTTTGCAGTCCAGGGTATCCACCCACCACCCCCCTCATCTTTGCTGGAACTTATCTGCATTTCTCTAATCTATACAACCTATGTGGTGTATGCTTGTAGATGAAGGTATAACATATTTTGGAGCATGCATGTTTTATTGGCATATTTTAGCCTACCCTTTTGGGGGCACCTGACATCTGGGGCAAGAAAAACTGAAGAAAATGGCGTCTGCTGCATCTTTTATACCCCTGGCGCTCTGACGTCAGGTAAGAGGTGATGGCAACCGACGCCGGACCTAGACTTTGGAACTCAGGCTGACTGAGGGTAGCCTGCCAGCAGGATAACCCAAGTGTAATGACTGCAACAGTGAATACACTCTAACATCTACATTTATGGTAAGTGTACACAACTGTACTTTTATGCTCTTGGAGTAGGTAGTCCACACTAAAACAGGAGTTTAGGACTGCTGGAATTGTTACTGTGGTGCCTATTTTTACTGTTTGGCAAACTAGACTGATTTGTTGATATTCGTGTTTTACTGTTGCAGTCATTACATTTGGGTAATCTGCTTGTAGGTTGCCCTCAGTCGGCCTGATTAACAAAGTCTTAGGTCCTGCATCTGTTGCTGTCCCTTCCATGAAGTCGGGTCATCAAGGGTATAAAACATGCAGCTGACGCCATTACATCAGTCTTTCTTGCCGTGTGGTGCCAGAAGCAGTTCGCAAGTGCCGGTCGGCTGACTCCAGAAATTTTCAATGTTCTTCATCTCACATTGCTGCAGTCCTTACACTTGGGTAGTCCGCTGTCCTCGGTCGGCCCGACTATCAAAGTATAAGGCTGACGTCGGTCAAGGCGCATTTGACTGACATCAGGACGTCAGGGTACAAATGCGCATGACCGACGTCATATCCTCAGTCTTTTTTGCCGCATGGTCCGATGCAGAAGCAGCGTTGCAAGTGCCGGTTGGCGTTCTGAAATTGTTCGGTTTCGGAGTTTCAGACCGAGTCAAAGTTGGCTAAGTACCCCGTTGGGGAATATTTTAGTTTTTTCTTGCCTCAGTGGTTTACCGGATGTCAGAAAAAGTGAATAATTGTATTTCTTGTGGGAAACAGATACCGCATAGAGACTACCATACTTTGTGTATTCCTTGTTTAGGGCCTGAGCACGACGTTGTTGGGTGTCGCTCTTGTGCTAGATTCAATAAGCGCACTATAAAGAGAAGGTTAGATTGTGCCAGGTTAGTCTTCGGGAAGCGGTGCAATTATAAAATGCCGTCGGAGACTCTGACGCCCGCTTCTTCGAAGAAGCGCAAGGACAAAGCAGTTAAGCCTAGGCTAGAAGAACCGTCTGTACCGGACGCCGGTTCTTTAGAGGCGTCGGTGGAGCCGGTGGTTCCACCGGAGGTTTCTTTGGGATCCCAGGGAGAGACTTTGTTATTGCAGGATGTGGTCTCTCAGGAGGCAGGTCAGGCTGATGGGGCTTCTCAGGTTACTATACTCCCCTCCCTTCCTAGGGTGGTTAGGCCCTCTCCTTCTGTTTCCAAGGCTTCTCCCAGAGGCAGGCCAGGTTTAGCTTCAGTTGGTGTCACCCCTAGTTCTTCAGGAACTGTGCCCAAGAAGCATATGCTTAAAATGGCAGAAGATTTGATTACTTTAATTAGGGTTCTTTGCCCCTCCTGATAAGAGACCTAGGGTGGAACCTGAGCTAGGGAGTTTTGAGCAGGCTTCGTTGTTTCAGAGTCTTGCTGAAGACTTGCAGGAGTATTCTCCTTATTCTGATTCTGATGTGGATGATTCTACTCCTTCAGCTTCTCCTCCTGAGGATTTTTCTTTTTCAGAAACTCTTCATTCCATGAGGGAGCATTTTAAGTGGGAAGGTCAGGACTTCTCTGATTCCAGGAAAAGGCTTAGGGAATTTTTGTTTTACCCCAGCATAGGCCTTTGGCTATACCTCCTGTTTTGGATGTGATGGAAGATGTTTTTACAGAGGCTTCTCTTAATCCTGATTCTTTGCCTCCTGCTCCTGTTAAACCGGATAGGTATTACAGGGTGCCTGAAGCTCATAAGTATCTTTTTAAGAGTCCTAGGGCAGACCCAGAAACTGTTAGTCAGGGGCCTAAAGGTGTTAAGGCTTCTGTTGTCAAGAATCCGGTTCCTTCAGATAAAGAGGCCAGGGCTTTGGATAGATGGGGAAAGAAAGTTTATACTTCCTCCACTCTAGCTATGAGGGCTTTGAATTGCCAGTTTCACATGTTGAAATACCAAAACTATCTCCTTTCTCAATTGAAGTCTAAGGTTGATGCTCTGGCGGAAGGTATTGATTGTAAAGAGTTACAAGATTTAGTACATGTTTCTGAACAGGTGGGTAAGCATTCTTTGCAATGTGGTTTTGATGCTGTACAGGCCTCGTCTAGGGTGGCTGCCACTGGGTCAGTTCTTCGCAGGCATGCCTGGCTGAGGGATCAGAATTTATCTGAACATGTTAAAACAAGGATTTTAGATGCTCCTTTACAATCTGATGTGTTTGGTTCTCCTGTTGAGACAGTCTTAAAGAAAATGGAAGACAAGGCTAAGTCTATGCAGACTGTTAGATTTTTTGCAGGTTCAGCCTCCAAAGTTTAGTAGAAAGTGGCCTACTAAGGGGTGGACCTATCCTTCTTATGATTCCCAGTCTAGGGGTAGATCTAGACGTGGTAGGGGCAGAGCTCAGGGCTCTTTCAGGTCTAGAACAGGGAGTTCTCCTGCACAGTCTTCGGGTGAGGGCAGGGGTCAGTCCTTTCGTAAACAGACCCAGTGACCTACCTTTTCAGCTGCCAGAACCTGCTCGTCTGGCAGCACCTTTGGGAGGAAGGTTGGCACTTTTCAAAGAAAATTGGAGTTTAATTACCCAAGACAGATGGGTATTGGATATCATTTACCACGGTTACAGGTTTTATTTTCATACCTTGCCTCCTTTCAAAGGCATGCCAGACGTTCCTCCTCAACAAAGAATAGAGGCTCACAAGCAAATTTCTCTGTTGCTCCAAATAGGGGCCATACAGCCGGTCCCTATGCCAGAAGTGGGCCTAGGATTTTATTCCCGCCTGTTCCTAGTACCAAAGAAAGGGAACACGTGGAGACCAATTTTGGACTTATCTATCCTCAACACTTATCTGGACATTCCCAAGTTCAAAATGTTGACGTTACAGCAGCTTTTACCTCTGCTGGGCAAAGATCATTGGATGGTAACCTTGGATCTCAAGGAGGCTTATCTTCATGTTCCTATCAGACTGAGTTGTAGGAAGTATCTGCGTTTTCGAGCTTGGGCTTCTCATTATCAGTTCTCTGCATTGCCCTTTGGCTTATCTACTACGCCCAGAGTGTTCACGAAGGTTCTGGCTCCAGTGATAGCTTTCCTCAGGTTAAAAGGAATACAGATCTACCCTTATTTGGACGACTGCCTGATTCTGGCTCAAGGAAGGGACGAGCTTCTTCATCATTTGGATTATGTGATAGCAGTGCTAAGATGCCTGGGGTATTCTGTGAACGAAATAAAGTCCAGTCTAGTACCCTCTCAGGACATGTGCTTTCTGGGTGTGAGACTGAATACAGCATCCTAGATGGCCTTTTTGACCCCGGACAAACAAAAGAATCTTTCCCTTTACTTTCATCAGTTGTCTCATCAGTCCAGGCTGACTGCAAGGACAGTCCTTCAAGCCTTGGGGTTCATGGCATCTTGTATTCTGGTGCTTCCCAATGCCAAACTGCATATGAGGAAGCTGCAATGGTATCTCAAAAATGTATGGACACAGCACTGCCAGGATTTGGACACTGTCATTCAAATAATACCTTGCATTCAAAAGGAGTTGTTGTGGTGGGCTCAGGAATGTCACCTAAACAAGGGACTCTCTGTGACCCGCCAGAGGCGAGTCAGATTCTAACGACAGATGCCTCAGACAAAGCTTGGGGAGCTCATCTGAATGGAAAGTGGATACAAGACAAGTGGCCTGCCAGACTACAACATCTACATATCAACTTGAAAGAGATGTTAGCAGTCCAGTTTGCATTAATAGCTTTCAAGGATTTACTTCTTCCAGGGCAGGTGTTGATTCTAACAGACAACACAACTGTCATGTGGTACATCAACAAGCAAGGCGGAACACATTCTTATCCTCTATGCAGGCAAGCAATGATTTTGTGGGAGACTGCTCTCAGTTTACAGCTAAATCTTCAGGCAAGGTTTCTGCCGGGAGCACAGAACTCCTTAGCAGATGTATTGAGCAGACAAATTATGGAAACCTACGAGTGGAAATTGGATCCTCATGTATTTCAGAAATTGACAGTGTCATGGGGAACTCCAGACATAGATCTGTTCGCTTCTCCACTAAACCATCAGCTGCCAAAGTTTTGCACAAAAAGGTTTCATCCCACAGCTTGGAAAGTGGATGCTCTTTCCTTCAATTGGAGCAATCTTCATGTTTATGCCTTTCCGCCTCTGCCTCTCCTCACAAAGGTACTACTAAAGGCCAGACAAGACAAGCCAAGGATGATTTTGATAGCTCCAGATTGGCCTCGACAGCATTGGTACCCATTACTGAGAAGCCTGGTACGGAAGCCTCCATGGCCTTTGCCTTCGATTCCACACCTGTTGTCTCAGGAGGACAGTCATTTGCTCAATGTCAAGCTTCACTCTCTGCACCTAACAGCCTGGCATATTCTGTTTTGAACCATAGTGGGCCTCCACTTCCACAGCAAGTTTTGAATGTTATTTTGGAAGCTAGAAGGCCTAGTACAAGGAAAGTGTACGCAGATAAATGGAAGAGATTTTTATTTTGGAGTGCAGCAAAGGATTTTGATGTTTCTGAGCCTAATTTAAGTGTGGCTCTTCAATATCTTACTGAGTTATTGGACAAAGGTTTGTCCTTCTCTTCTATTAAAGTTTATGCTGCAGCAATTTCGGCTCACTATGATTGTGACCCACCATTGTTTTCTCATCCTTTGTTCAAGCAATTTCTTAGAGGGGCAAAGAATATAAGACCCCACGAAGAGCTCCTACTCCTGCTTGGGATCTCAATTTTGTGTTGGAGAAACTCACTCTACAACCTTTTGAGCCTGCAGCTACTGCTGAATTAAAGTTTTTGTCATGGAAGACTGCTTTTTTGTTGGCTATTACCTCTGCAAGAAGGGTTTCTGAGTTGCAGGCCCTTATGGCGGTGGAGCCTTTCTTAATTTTTCATAAGGATAGGGTATCTTTACGTACTAATCCTTCCTTTATGCCTAAAGTGGTTTCTAGTGTGGCTTTAAACCAAACTATTCATTTGCCTACTTTTTATGCAAATCCCCAAAATAAAGGGGAAAATGATTTTGCACACTTTAGATGTTCACAGGCAGTTGCGATATTATTTGGACAGAACTAAAGGGTTCAGGCAGTCTCAGCAGTTATTTGTTTCTTTTGCTTTGAGTTCTCAGGGCAAGCCTGTGTCAAAACAAACTATTTCTAAGTGGATTGGGTTTTGCATTGCTTTCTGTTATTCCCATCATGGCAAGGAGATTCCAGCTGGGATTAGGCCTCATTCCACTAGGGCTACTGCCACTTCAACAGCTTTTTTGAGGGGGGTGGCAACTAAGGATATTTTGGAGGCAGCTACTTGGAGTTCAGTGCATACTTTCTCTAGGCATTATCACCTTCCACTGTACTCTAAATCCAGGGCTGGTTTTGCCACTGCTGTTTTGCAGGGCATTTTGGCAGCTCCTGCTTCATTATAGTTTGGCCATCCTCCCTTACCTCTGCTTTGGGATTCTACCCAAGTGTAAGGACTGCAGCAATGTGAGATGAAGAACATAGTACAGTTTTGTACCTACCATAAATGTAGATGTTCAAGATCCACATTGCTGCAGTCCAATTTACCCTCCCTCCTTCCCCTCTGTAGTTTGAGGCGGTTGTGTGGGTTGGGTTGTCAATATGAGGTATATTGTATATATTGTATATATTGTACATATTTTTAGTGTTAGGATGGTTGGTTGTTTGGTTGATGTCTTTGGGTTTTGACCTTTATTTTTAGGGTCTTCTGACATCTGGGGCAAGAAAAGACTGAGGATATGACGTCGGTCATGCGCATTTGTACCCTGACATCCTGATGTCAGTCAAATGCGCCTTGACCGACGTCAGCCTTATACTTTGATAGTCGGGCCGACCGAGGACAGCGGACTACCCAAGTGTAAGGACTGCAGCAATGTGGATCTTCGAACATCTACATTTATGGTAGGTACAAAACTGTACTTTTTCGAGTTTCAGAACCGAAGTCTTCAACTTAAAGCCAAGTACACTGTTGGGTAAACTTTTTCTTGCTCCTTACCGATGTCAGTAAAAGTTAATAATTGCATTACTTGTGAAAAGGAAATACCTAAAAAAAATTTAATTCGTACTGTATTCCTTGCCTAGGCCCTGACCACGACTTACCTTGCTGTTGGCTTTGTGCCTTATGTAATCAGCGCACTATCCGTTGTCTGTATATTTTTGCCTCTAAATATTTCTGTTCTCTGTTTAATTATCCAGAAATGTCTGTTAGCCATCAGACTACCAGGATTCCAAAAAAACTCAGGCCGCTGAGGTCCAAAACTGCCGATGATGCTTCTAAGCCAGTCGCCAGTTCGCAGGTACTTAGTGAGGCTCTTTTGCAGCCCCTGATACCCGCTACTTCTGATTCGCAGGCCTCTACTGAGACCCATTTGGAGTCAGATATGCCGCGAGATACTTCAACTATGGAACCTGCAGATGTTTCTACCTTGGATGGGTCCAGATTCACTGTACAGTCACTGGCTTCTGAGGGTGTATTCAGGCCTACAGACTGCGTATTAAATCAACACCTCCATTTCTAAGGCCTAAATCTCGATCCATGTCTAAAAAAACGACGCCCAGGCCACATGCTCAGGTCCCTATGCCTAAAAAAACAAATGATAAAAGTGGCTGAAGATCTAATAACACTAATCAGGGGTAGTCAACCCCCCCCCCCCTCCCCAAGAGGCCTAGGGCTGAGCTTTATTGTGAATCTTCTGATCAGGATTCTGTTTCTTCTGACTCTTCTGATGACCTGGATTTGTCCATACCTACTTATGAGGATTCTGATGCAGAGGATTCTATTCCCTCAGCTTCCCCTCCTGAGGATTTTTCTTTTGGGGAAACTTCACATACTTTAAGGGAGCATTTTCACTGGGAAAGCCGGGAATTTTCTGATTCAAAAAAGAGGCTTAGGGATTTCCTTCTACCTCAGCGTAGGCCTTTGGCTATGCCTCCTGTACTAGAATTTGTTGATTTCTCTGAATCCAGTTTGGCCCCTGATTCCCTGCCCTCCTGCTCCTAGTAAACCTGACCGATAATACAGGTTTCCCCGAGTCCCACAAGTTACTTTTCAAAAATCCTGTTGCAGATGCAGAGACTATTTCTTGGGGGCCCAAGGGCATTAAGGCTTCTACTGCTAAAATTCCTACCCCTTCTGATAGACTCCAGGGTGCTGGATAGCTGGGGTAAAAAGATTTATACTTCTGCAACCTTGGCAATCGGAGCTTTAAACTGCCAATTTCATATGTTAAAATATCAGCAACATGTTGGACTGCTTAAACAAAAAATGATGATGTTTCCTGACTCTGTGGAAAATAAAGATTTACAGGACTTAATGCATTCTGCTGAACATGTTGGAAAACTTACTTTGCAATGCGGTTTTGATTCTTTAGTGGCCTCTTGCAGGGCTTCTGTTACTGGGTCTTTGCTTAGAAGGCATGCTTGGCTTAAGGAGCAATTTTTGCCTGATCATGTTAAAGCTAAATTGTTGGATGCTGCTTTAAATCAGGACCGCCTGTTTGGTAACAAGGCTGAAGAAGTTCTTAAAGATGGAAGATAAAGTTAAATCTATGCAAACCGTTAAAGATTTTTTACAAGTGCAACCTCCTAGGTTTAGTAGGCACTGGCCTACTAAGAATTGGTCCTTTCTAGTCCCTTCCAGGTCTTCTCAAGCTAAACCCAGACGCAGCAAAAACCCCAGGTTTCAGTCCCAGGGGGACTGTCAGAACTAAGCATTGGGGGGCTTCCACTTCCATATCTGGAAATAAGACACCTCCCTATGGTAAACGGTCTCTGACTGCCTTTTAAAATTCCCAAGCACTTATATTTTGACCGCCCCTTTGGGGGGAAAGATTGCTCTTCATGCAAAGAAATGGGAACTCATAACCCAGGACAAAATGGGTTTTAAATAGTGTCCCAGGAATAAAGATTTCATTTCCAAACTTTGCCAACACCAGATGGGTGGCCAGACCTTTCCCCAAATCAGTGGGCAGAGACTCAAAAACAAGTACTTTCCCTCTTAATCGTGGGAACTATTCAACTGGTACCAGAAGAGGAAAAGGGGCAAGTTTTCTACTCCAGACTTTTTCTGGTACCCAGCAAAGACAAATGGCGCCCAATCCTGGATCTAAACACCCTTCTGGAGATTCCAAAATTCAAGATGCTGACTCTTCAATTACTTCCTATGCTAGGCAAAGACGCCTGGTTGGCAAAAAGCAAATTCAATTGGTAACCTATTTCAAACAAGTGGCCACAAAAACCCTACTATCTGCAAGAGAAATACTGCAAGCCTTGGGGTTCATGGCCTCCTCATTCTTCTAATTCCATATGCAATACTGCATATGAGGAAACTACAGTGATATCTAAAAAGCCTATGGAGTCAACATTCTCACAGCCTGGAAAAAATGATTCCTATCATACATTGCTTACACCTAGAGTTCCTCTGGTGGGCAGAGGCCTGCCACCAAAACAAGGGACTACCATTCACACAACCCCCTTTCGCCCAAACCCTAACAGATGCATCAGACTATGCATGGGGTGCTCACCTGGCAGGGAAGTGCATTCAGGGCAAATGGAACCAAAGTCAAATGCACCTACATATCTATCAAAAAGAAATGTTAGCTGTACAGAATGCTCAGACAGCCTTCAAGGACTACATTCTTCCAGGACAACTAATGGTATTAGGCCATGGCATTGTGGAACACAGCCTTGAGCTACCAAGTGCACCTACAAGCTCAATTCCTGCCATGAAAATTAAATACATTGGCAGATGGACTAAGCTGAAACCTCATGGACCCACACGAGTGGAAACAGGAACCAAGGATTTTCAACATGTTGACAAGTGAATGGGGGAGCCCAGACATAGATCTATTTGCCTCCCCCCAGAACTACCAGTTGGACAAGTTTTGCACAAGGACTCCCCACAAACAAGCCTGGAAAGTGGATTCTCTTGTCTTTCAGCTGGAAAACCTATCTGTCTACGCCTTCCCCCCCCACTGCCTCTACTCTCCAAAGTTCTAAAAGTCCAACAGGACAAGCCAAGCATGATCTTGATTGCTCCAGACTGGCCGCACCACCACTGGTACCCCCTCCTGCTCAGTGTTGCATTTATCTCCATGGCGCCTGCCTCAGACCCCTTCCCTATTGTCTCAGCAGGAGAACCAAATTCTGCACCCTCTGCTTCCAACATTGAACCTTGCAGCCTGGCTAATCACTTAAATTCACCCTTATCCCTCCACAAACCTGTGATGGATGTCATCTTAGAGGCAAGGAGACCTAGTACTAGAAAAATCTTGTGTTGAAAAATGGAAAAGATTCTGTGCCTGGAACCAATCTCAAGGGATGAGCACAGCAGCGCCCAATTTACTTCAGATTTTGCAATACTTAACTGAGATGCTTCACTAGGGCCTGCCTTTTTTTCTCCATTAAAATTCACACCTCAGCCATTTCAGCTCATTGTAACAGAGAACCTCCACTCTTCTCTCATCCTCTGCTCGAGCAGTACCTCAGTGGGGCCAATAACTTGAGACCACCCAGGAGAGCCCCAACCCCTGTCTGGGACCTTAACTTTGTATTGGAGAAGCTCACTCTACATCCTTTCCAGCCAGCTGGTACTGCTGACTTAAAATTTCTTTCTTGGAAAACAATTTTCCTTTTAGCAGTCACTTCAGCTAGAAGGATATCTGAATTACAGGCTCGTATGGCAGTGGAGCCTTTCATCATCTTTCATGCAGACAGGGTGTCACTCAAGACCAATCAATCCTTCATGCCCAAAGTGGTATCCAGTGTGGCTCTAAATCAGTCCATTCATTTGACAACCTTTTTTTCCCAATCCACAGAACAAATTAGAAGTGATTCTGCATTCCTTGGATGTGCACAGACAATTTAGATTCTCCTTGGACAGGACTAAACCTCGAAGAAAATCTGAGCAACTGCTGGTAGCATTTGCTGCAGGAACAATGGGGGAATGCTATTTCAAAGCAAACCATTTCTAAATGGATAAGCCATTGCATTCATTTCTGCTATAAGCACCATGGAAAACCTATCCCCCAGGGTATCATATCTCACTCCACCAGGGCTGCATCTACTTCTGCAACCTTCCTCAGAGGTGTTCCTACCAGGGACATCATAGAAGCTGCTACCTGCAGTTCTGTACATACTTTCACCAAGCATCATAATTTGCCAATTTTCTCTAAATCCAGAGCTGGCTTTGCACCTGCAGTCTTGCAGGGCCTTATAGCTGGCCCTAATGATATATAAACTCCTCCTCCGAACCATAGCTTTAGGAATCTACCCAAATGTAATGACTGCAACAGTGAAACAAGAAAAACATAGTACAGTTGTGTACACTTACCATAAATGTAGATGTTAGTGTATTCACTGTCCTGGTTACCCTCCAGCCCCCTTACTACTTCTGGCCGTACCACTACTTTCCTTTACTATGCCTAAAAGCCGCCTTGGTATATTTGCTTTTTGTTGGAGGTACACCTTTGTGTCTGTTTATTTGCTCCCCATTAGGGGGGCACCTGACAACTGGGGCAAGAAAAAACTGATGTAATGGCATCTGCTGCATGTTTTATACCCCTGACGACCTGATGTCATGGAAGATGGGACAGCAAATGATGCAGGACCCAAGACTGTTAATCAGGCTGACTGAGGGCAACCTGCAAGCAGATTACCCAAATGTAATGACTGCAACAGTGAATACACTCAAACATCTACATTTATGGTAAGTGTACACAACTGTCGTTTTAGGGCATGTGTTGTGTATTGTTTCACTAGTTACTTGTATGTATATGCTGTGCTGCTTGACTGACTTGGGTGTGTGTTGCTTTCATGGATTACCTGTCGGGGGGGGGGGGGGGGGTCGATGTGTGTGTTGCTTACATGGTTAACCAGATGGGTGTGTGGCTTCTAAGTGAGGCCTTTCAAAGTTTGAGTACTGTCAGTGGTTGAAAGCACAAACCACAGTTTGTAAAGTAGCACTTTCATTTCAATGTGTACATATAGTAAAGTTTTTATTTTAAGAACTTCTATTTTATAGCTCTATGAAAATTGAAAGTACACAAGACTGTGTTTTGCTGAAGGTGTGAGTTAACTTGCTAGCCAGGACTGATTGTTCCAATGTATTTTGATAGATTCATCTGGTCCTGTGCAAGTGTACATCACTGAGAGCAGTAATCTGCCAAACTCCCATCCCATCCAGTGGAACACGCCGCAGCCATCTCACATAGAGAAGTACATTCTCAAGTGGAGACCGGTAAGTACTGCTTTTATTTTGTTAGTAATTGTTAGTGTTAATGACTTCATATGTAGTTGATAAGTGACAGTCTTTAAAAGTAAAAACCCTGGTGCAGAGACCCTTAACATGTCTTGTCTGGATTAGTGTTGCAGTTCTGATGATCAGTAACTCTGATGCAGGTGAAGTCCATTTTGCTTAAGTTGCAGAGCTTTGCACTCTCCTCCAACACGGTAGGCTGATGACCACTACATCCAGTAATATAGCCACACTCCCTGTATTGAGGAGCCAAGTATTTGCATCTCCTATGCTGTCCTCCTGTGAACAGTATCCCTGCCTGCTGCGCCTCAATGCTTTCACTAGAACATTTCAGTCCTGTATCCAGAGTTACCAGATGAGCACTATGATGGGGATTTTTTTTTCTTGCCTAACACTATAGTGGTTGAAGTTGGTTTGAGAGTTATTTGTCTAGGTGACTTGTAAATTGAAGGCAAGTGTATGCTGGCTTCTGATCCCCCTTAGAAATGTGCACTTTTTTGCTTAAGAATTATTTATAACATACCCTTATGTGGCATTTTCCTATTTCTAGCAAAAAATTTGAGAAGGCAAAAAGTTCTGTTACATTGACAAAAAGCTGGAGGCCATTGCCGTCCATGCTGCCAGATTTCAACAAACCATTTCCGGCATCTTCTTGGACTTTTATAAAAAAGCATATAAAGAAGTCCTACAGAGAAAAGCAAGAGCAAAGTATTGGCCTGAATAGTGCTGGTCTCCCAGATGGCATTGGCTTCTGCTCTGTTGAAACTCTTGTGCAACTCCCAGGCCAGTTGTCTTGTACTACTGGGACCACTAGTAGATTTACTTTGTCTCAGTGATTATATTCTCCTAGTTTAGGTCTGTGCTTGAGTGGCTCCAGATTAGTTCCTGTTTGCATCAGACTTTAAGAGTTACCTTGGCAGAAACATTTTTGCTGTCTTTGTGCGAGAGGATGCATGGAGCTGCAGAGCCGAGGAGCAAAAATCGGCAGGAAGCCTCAACTCCTGAGACAGTTGGTGCATTCTGCCATACAGAAGACCCAGTAATCAGTTGATATTGAGGCCATTTTAAATGGGAGGCTAAGGATCTCTGCAGTCCAGAAAAGTTGCAGACCTTTTGAGTCTAGACATCTCAGCAGCCACTTGGCAGCAGAATGTGCACACATTAGCACAAGATCATTAGTTAGATTTCCAGAACTTGGTGTACACTATAAAAGGCACATCTGTTCAGCTGAACTCCCAGCCACCTGCCTGCAGGAAATCTGGTTTTGTAGACTTTTAATTCTCAAGCAGCCATGTAGGAATCTTATGGTGGATATGCAGGGGTTACCTCCGAGTCCAAGGGAACCAAAGAACCCTTTGCCAAATAGCGGGTAGACTCTTTAATAGATTTGGCAAAACACAAACTTAAACAGTGTATTTTATTCACTTCGTAAGTGGTGAAGTTCCTTTAAGAAAAGAATGCTGTTATGAAGCAAGTACATTTTAACTGTTTAAGGCTGAGTTTCACATTACCATAAAGGGAGCTGCTTTTTGGAGGCTTTCACTGGAGATTTGGCAAAAAAGTTAGACTGGCTTACCCTGGTCATTATAGCCCTCAAACTCAATTTTAGGGGGTTTTAATTTCAGGAATTTTTCCTAGACTGAATGAAACTGTAAAGCTAGAGAGGATGGTGGACAAGGCTGTACCAAAAGAGTTGCTGGATCTCTACATCATTTTCCCAGGTTCCAATCACTGTCTAAAATGTAGCTATGATGCTCTGGAAGCATCAAGCAGGGCATCTGCTTTTCTTCAGGGGAAGTCATCAGGTGGTGACTGGCTCTGGGAACATCCCCTTCTTGACTATGTAATAGCAGAAATCCATGACACCCCTTTAGAGAAGGGTCACCTCTTAGGACCCCAAGCTCAAGGTGTGTATTTAAGAGATTGGTGGTGAATGTGAAGACTGTACAGGCAGTCAATGACTTCCTGCAGGCCTCGCCCCCCTAGATTTCAGTGGAGATTACGAAGATATGCTTCTTTCCTAACTCCATCCAAATGTAACAGCAGAAGGACCAAAAAAAAAGACCAATACCCAGAAAATGGCATACTGATGTAGAACCAGGCCTGATGAGAGACAAACTGTGACTTGGAAGAAAAGCTTCTCTGTGCCCCTTCCCTAGTAAATCCCACTCCAACCCTGGTTCTTTGCACTCCCCTGACAATATAGGTGGACATTGTGTCCCGTCTTTCAATGTCAGTTACCCAAGACAAGTTGGTTCTGAAGCTTTTGTTATCCAAGCAATTTCAAAAGGAAACTCAGTGATGCACCATCCCAAATCATACTTGTAACAGGAATCCATACAACTTCTTTCCCAAAGGATATAGTAACAGGATTTTACTCCAGGCTATTTATTGTCCTGACGCAAAGATCCTGGAGGTCCATCTTGGACCTATCAAAAGTGTAAAAAAAAAAAAAAAAATTCCACTTGGTCACAAATTTTTAAATGTTAACCTTACAAAAACTCCTGACCCCTCCCAGAAATTATGGACACACTTAATCTGAATGATGCTTATCTACATACTCCTAAACAAAAGGCAGACAAGATACCTTTGCTTCAGATTAGGAGGTTTGCCCACTACCAATTCCGGGCTATTGGGTTATCTATTGCTTCCAGAGTTTTAACCAAATGTCTTACTCTTGTAGTCTTTCTGAAGAGCAAAAGGCAATCCACATTTACCTTTGTCTGGATGACTGCCTCATTCAAACACTCTGGAGGACTGAGGTGAATCACTCCGTGACAGTGAATTGCCTGGCAAGTTTAGGATTTGCCCTGTCTGGGGGAATAAATCCAACCTCCATCCCTGCACCAGTGTAACTTTTTTTTTTTTTTTCTAGGGGTAGCGTTTGACTCAAATGACAGAAAAATGTACAGATGTTCATGTTTTCACTATTGCAGCCATCACATTTGGGTTATCTGCTTGCAGTAGCCCTCAGTCAGCCTGATTATTAGTCTTGAGACTGCAACCGATGCAGGACCCATCTTCATGACATCAGGTAGTCGGGGATAAAAAGCATGCAGCCGACGCCATTACATCAGTTTTTCTTGCCCCAGATGTCAGGTGGTCCCCATAATGGGAAGCAATTATATATACAAGGTTACACCTCCAACAAAGAAGCAAGTACACCAAAAAGTAAAAAAAAAATAGATGTATAGCCAAACGTCAGGGGGCTGGAGGGGAGGGTAACTGACTGAACCAGTGAATACACTCTAACATCTACATTTATGGTATGTGTACACAACTGTACTATGCTCTTCTTGTTTCACTGTTGCAGTCATCACATTTGGGTAGAGTCCCAAAGCTAAGGATGAGAGGAGGAAATTAGCTTTGACCAGCTATAGGGACCTGCAAGACTGCAGTGGCAAAGCCAGCTCTGGATTTAGAGAAAGTTGGCAAATGGTAATGCTTGAAGGTATGTACAAAACTCCAGGTAGCAGCTTCTAGGATGTCCCTGGTAGGGACACCTCTGAGAGAGGCTGTGGAGGTAGGTGCAGCCCTGGTTGAATGTGGTCTTATCCCCTATGGGGTAGGTTTTCCATGGTGCTTATAGCAGAAATTAATGCAATGGCCTATCCATTTAGAAATGATTTGCTTTGAAATGGCCTTCCCCTCTGCCCCTGTAGCAAATGCAACCAGCAGCTGTTCGGACTTCCTAAGAGGATTAGTCCTGTCCAAGTTGTCTTTGCACATCTAAGGAGTGCAGTATTCGTTCCCTTTTGTTCTGTGGATTAGAAAAGAAGGTTGGCAAATGAATGGACTGGTTAAGAGCCACACTGGATACCACCTTGGGCTTAAAGGAGGAATTGGTCCTGAGGGGACACCCTGTCCGCATGAAAGATGATGAAAGGCTCCACTGTAATGAGGGCCTGTAATTCAGACACCCTTCTTGCCGAAGTGATGGCTAAAAGGAAGGCTGTTTTCCAAGGAAGGAATTTCAACTCTGCATTTGCAGCTGGCAGTGAGTTTTTCCAATATAAAGTTAAGGTCCCAGGCTGGAGTAGGGACTGTCCTGGGTAGTCTTAAGTTTTTGGCCCGTCTGAGGAACTGCTTCAGCAGTGGATGAGAGAAGAGGGGTGCTTCTGTTTTGTAATGAGCTGAAATGGCTGAGGCATGAATTTTGATGGGAGGAAAAGAAAAGGCCCTTGTGAGGAATCTCAGTTAAGTATTAAAGAATCTGAGGTAAATTGGATGCTGCTGTGCCCATCCCCCGAGTTTGGTTCCAGGAACAGAATCTCTTCCATTTTTCAGCATAAGATTTTCTAGTACTAGGCCTCCTTGCTTCCAGAATGACATCCAACACTTGCTTACTGAGGGATGGTAACAGAGAGATAAAGTAATTAACCAGGCTGCCAGGTGAGACAGCAGGGCAGGGGTCTGAGGCAGGTACCAGCAGTGACACTGCACAAAATGGGATACCAGAGTTGGCATGGCCAGTCTGGCGCAATCAGTATCATCCTTGGTTTGTCCTGTTTGATCTTTAATAGTACCTTGGAGAGGCAGTGGGGGAAAGGCATGAACTTTTAGGTTTTTCCAAGTGAAGGACAGGGCATCTACTTTCCAAGCTTGTTTGTGGGGATATCCTTGTGCAGAATTTGTCCAATTGGTAGTCCAGGGGGAGGCAAACAGGTCCATCTCTGGGATCCCCCATTTGTTCTTAACATGTTGAATATCTTTGGTTCCAGTTTCCACTCGTGAGGGCCCATGAGATTTCTGCTTAGTTCGTCTGCCAGTGTATTTAGCTTTCCTGGCAGGAATTGAGCCTGTAGGTGCACTTGGTAGCTCAAGGCTGTGTTCCACAGAGCCATGGCTAGTCTGCAGTGAGGTTGAGTGGGTTCCCCCCTGCTTATGTACCACATAATGGTGGTGTCCGTCTTTACCATTAATTGTCCTGGAAGAATGTGGTCCTTGAAGGCTGTCAGAGCATTCTGTACAACTAACATTTCTTTTTGATTGATATGCAGGTGCATTTGAATTGGGTTCCATTTGCCCTGAATGCACTTTCCTGCTAAGTGAGCCCCCCATGCATAGTCTGATGCATCTGTTAGGGTTTTTACCTCCGGGTACTTCAGAAGATTAGGGTGGATGTGCTGATGGTGATTCTGATAGCACCATTTTGGCCTAGGCAGCATTAGTTCTGCACATTCCATAGCTTGGGCAAAGGGACATACTTTAGGCCTGCAATTTGAAGTGGATCCCCACATCTAGAACAAGGGAATCACTATATACCCTACTTGGTGACTCGGACTATTGGGTGTATCTTATAATTCTTGCACCCTCCAGAAAACTTTTTGACATGGGTGTTTTACACATTCTCAGACAAGGAGACCAAGCACCAGGATACTGACCTCTTGAAATTAGGAAGCTTCTCTCACTGACTTCATCACCTCTTGAACTCCTTTCCTGATGGTCATCAAGTCGGCCAGAATAATTTCTGAATTGCAAGGCATCATGCGTAAGAAACCCTCATTTTCCAAAAGGACAGTTTCCTTGTGCAGTTGTCCTTTGTCAAAAGTAGTTTGCGATGTTCATGTTTCACTGTTGCAGTCCTGACTGTTGGGGTTTCCTTACATGAAAGCCCTTGGCTAGCCCAACCACCAGAGAAAACAGTCTCCCGGGCTGGTGGATGCCCTTGCTTACTTCTTTAAGCTCAGGTATAAAGGGAGCCAGCCTCTGTAATCACTTCAGTATTTTCTTGCCACTGGAGCCTGAAACAGTATGTCTGTTGGTCCACACCAGATAGAAGTCATCAGAAAGATAAGTTCTCTGTTGGAGAACTTTTCATTTCTCAACTCACGTCAGGTAAAGTAATGGTCTCCACTGTGGTAAACAAATCACACAGACATCTGTACTTCCTGTGTTACTTTGTAAGGCCCAGACCACAGTGTCCCTAATTGCCAATTCTATGCTAGGTTTAATTCTAGAATGATTAGGTATAGGGCCAAATTCTTAGCTTATTTTCTAAGACAAGAACCAGTTGAACTGTATTCCAATGGTGTCCACCAGTCATCCTGAAAAAGAAGTTATGTACTCACCATAATGTTCTATGTTTGTAGTCCATCTCGCCCTTCATTCTTACATATGGGTTTGGAGCCAATCCTCTGCTTTGACTCTGCCTATTACAAAGCTCAAAGTCTTCTAGGTGGCTCATGGCTAGGTAGGTATCGCATGGTGCACCAGTATAATCCCCAGATCTTGTTTGCTCTTAAACTATAGTAAGACGGAACAAAAACTATCCAGAAAGAACAATGAAAGGTCTCCACCTGTTACGGAAATACTTTTTCTGTCTCCAGATCCTTCCAGGCAGTGGGTAGGAGGGTGGGGTTCGTAAGAATTTAGGGTGAGATGGACTGCAAACATGGAACGTTAGGGCTACAGAACTTGGATATGTACTCACCATATCTTGCTTCCATTCTTACACATGGGACAGTGTCCCTTGCACCTTATTCTTCAGTGGCTCTCAGAAAAATATTCCAGAGTACTGTGGAGAACCAAAGCAGGCTCTACCCCTAGAGGTCAAATCCACTTTGTAATGAGTAAAGATGTGAGGGGTAGCCCAGGTTGCTGCTTCACAAATATCAATTGGAACCCTGGCTTGAAAGGCTGTAAAAGTAGACTGGGATCGTGTAGAATGAGCCTTCATCTTTAACAGTGAAGGCTTTCCATCAGAAGAATAAATGTAGGAGATACAACTCTAAATCCAATTTGAAAGGGTCACTTTGGAAACTGGGAAACCTAAACAATTGGTGTGACTTCCTGAAGTCCTTGATCTGGGCTTTTGAGATTTTAAGTATTTTTTCTCTGTTTATTTGCTAAGTTTTTCTGCATAGCTGCCTAGCTTGAGCATTTTCTGGCTTGTTAAACTTGATTTCTGTATTAGTAGCTGTATTTAGAGCACAACCAAAAGCTGTTTGCTGAATTTCCTGTTTGCACTTAATTTTAAATCGTTTTTTTCTTAAAACTTGCATATTTTCTGTCCTTGACCTAGCACTCTTGTGTGGGGTCATTTACTGCACTGTTATAACTTGATATTACTTGTGAACCTCTGCTATCTCTGTAAAAAACAAAACAAAAAAAAATCTTGCTTTTTTCCCACTTTTCTGAGTTAAAAAAGTTCAGTTACAGGCTTGCTGTTCCTGAACTGTTTGAAAGTTTCTGTGAGGCCATTTTTGCTTGGGCTGAAGGAGGGTCTCTCTGTTGATCAGTGGCAGTGAGTAACATTGAGCAGCTTCCCTGCCCCCCGTAGAGGCGGTTACTGACTTGAAACTGTAGTTTTATTGGCCACTAGGGGTCATTTCCAAAACTCCTTCATCTTCCTCTCTTAAAACCTAGTTGCCTCGTGGTTTGGGCGACTTTTCAGGCTTGTTGGCTGTTGGTGAAGCACCCTCCAAGAGGAAAAAACGCTGAGAGAAGGGAGCCACTTTTGAGATTTTAAGTACTTTTTCTCTGTTTATTTGTTAAGTTTTTCTGCATAGCTGCCTAGCTTGAGCATTTTCTGGCTTGTTAAACTTGATTTCTGTATTACTAGCTGTATTTAGAGCACAACCAAAAGCTGTTTGCTGAATTTCCTGTTTGCACTTAATTTTAAATCGTTTTTTTTCTTAAAACTTGCATATTTTCTGTCCTTGACCTAGCACTCTTGTGTGGGGTCATTTACTGTACTGTTATAACTTGATATTACTTGTGAACCTCTGCTATCTCTGTAAAAACAAAAAAAAAAATCTTGCTCTTTTCCCACTTTTCTGAGTTAAAAAAGTTCAGTTACAGGCTTGCTGTTCCTGAACTTTGAAAGTTTCTGTGAGGCCATTTTTGCTTGGGCTGAAGGAGGGTCTCTCTGTTCAGTGGCAGTGAATAACATTGAGCAGCTTCCCTGCCCCCCGTAGAGGTGGTTACTGACTTGAAACTGTAGTTTTATTGTCTGTTTTGGGTCTATTCCTGCTTCTTTCCAGCCCCTGCTATCAAGCACGCTTTAGCGCGGAGTTGCCACTAGAGGAGCATCGGACAGCACCGGTTAAACAAGGTTAAACTCTTTCTGGCTCCAGAAAGTCTGTTCTTCAATTTTTCCCTTAGAACTGCTCTGTTAGGAACCTAAACAGTTTACACCTTCACTAAAAAGTGCAGCACTTGTTCCAAATAGCTTTTTCTTCCCAAAAAGCTCAGCACTTGTCTTATAAGCATATCCCTTGTCTTATAAGCATTCTCTTTGCAGGTCAAGCCCTCCTATTTTATACAAATCTCTCACTAGCAAAACCCCCCAGGAGTGCCCACTTCCCTGCTAAGCCCACTACTTTTCTGTCTCATACCAACTCATAATTCTTTCTAGCATGTTGAAGGGTCAGATGCTGGCGTTCTCTCCTGCCCAGTTGGTGAATCTGGGAATTCTGAGACAATGTTACAATTGCCTCATGTACACGGACAACCCTCTCCTCCTCCCACGTAACACTAACACTTGTGAGAGATGCAGCTATTTAGCCAGACTGGAGGCTGAGCTCTCTCAACTCAGGACTGGCAAGACCAGGCAGGAGGAGAAGGCAACTACACACACCACAATACCAGTCTCACATAACTCAACCACACCACTGAATCAAACACACAAACACACTAAGACATACTCGGAGGCTCTGAGTAAAAATTTACCTAAACAGCAGAGGCTTCCAAAGCAGACACCCAAACAACTGCAAACTCAATACACCACACAAACAACACACAAACAACAAAATCAGTGTGCAAAGCAGTCACTGCCCTTAAGGCCAAATACAACACCAAACATACTTGTCATAGGTGACTCCATAGTCTTAACACTGACGTCCCGCTCACCAGACTGAGTAAGGAGAAGGTCACAGTAAGCTGCCTGTCGGGCGCTAGAATCCGCCACATAACGCAAGCACTCAGGTCTCTCAACAGCAGGTACAAGTACGACTCAGTCATTGTCCACGCTGGTGTCAACTACCGACATACCTCTTTGGACTACATGAAAAGAGACATTGAGGAGCTCTCTGATTATGTAGCCCAGGCAGGTATGACCCTGACCTTGAGCAGTATCCTACCTTCACCTAGAATGATGCCACAATACAGTGATAAGATGATCAGCTTTAATAATTGGCTTAAATTCTGGTGTCATTCAAAGGGGATCCAATGTCTGTCTGCCTGGGATGACATGCTGGACAAGCCACGCTGCTTCGCAAGGGACGGCTTGCACCTGTCACCCCTAGGCTTCCGGATATTGGCTAAGGCTCTTGCCACCCCCATAGTGCCTTTTTTAGGCAAGGCTCAAATTCTAAACCTACTACCCTAGAACACAAAAAAGGAAAAAAAACTAAGGGTAATGCTGCTCAATGCCAGAAGTCTCAATCTCAAGATGCACGCACTCGAGGCCCTTCTCAGTATGGAGGACATCGATGTCTGTGCTGTGACAGAAACCTGGTTCAAGGCTCCTGAGAGCACCCCAGCACTATCAGGTTTCACCTCATATCATGCGTTCCGGCCCCAAAATCCGGACAACACCAAGAAAGGAGGGGGGTGTCCATATTCATAAAGGACACCCACACCTCAAGGTTGGTGGCAATGCACGATGCATCTGAGACCATCCAGGTGCAATTAACCATAGGCAAGACTGCTCTGCAATTTGTAGCATGTTACAGGCCACCCTTTCAAACTCAGGAACCTCACATGGCCTTCCTGAAAACATTGGAGGGGATAAATGCATCTCCAAACACCATCATACTAGGTGACTTCAACTACCCTAATATAGACTGGGAACACTACTCAAGCCCAAACACTTTAGCCCAAAGGTTCCTGGAGTTCATAAACTCAAATGCCATGGAACAACTAGTCACAATCCCCACAAGAGGAGAAAACATACTTGATCTCATCATCACGAACATGGGATCACAATGTTCAACACCGGAAGTATACCCCTCACTGGTGAGATCAGATCATAAACTAATCTCGCTGGAGGTCCTCATCCCTCCCCCACCTGAAATAAAAAAGACCACAATGAAAAACTTCTCAAAAGCCGACTTAACACTTCTAAAAACTAGTGTGGTCTCCTTTAAGGCCCCTGAGCCAGTGGTAAACATTACTCAAACTGCTGAATCACTTACAAATGCCTTCTACCAGCACCTACAGGACTGCATGGATCAGGCAATCCCAAACAAAACTAAGACTCTTTGTACCAAAGGCAAGCGTCCAGTCTGGTGGACCCCAGCCATAAACAAGCTCTACAACAAAAGGAGGAAGCTACTACAAGATAGAGCAAAATCCTTGAAAGGTAAGACACTTTGATCATTATAAGTAAAAAAACTAAGAGATCTCATAAAATCATCCAAGGCAAATTTTGAGAGAGAAATCGCCAAGGACTCAAAAGACAATCATAAGGCCTTCTTTAGCTATGTTAGAAACCTAGGAGGAAACTCCCAGATATGCTCAGAATTAGTTCAAAATGATGTGAAGATTACTGAACCTACACACATTGCCAACATACTGGCTGACAGGTTCAGTGCAAACTTCTCCGCCCCTCCCCCCAAAAGGAGAGATCTATACCAGAGGATTGTAGCCCCCCAAACATCTCCAACGCCCAGGTGAGAACTGCTCTCTCCAAGGCAGAAAACACAGCATCCATGGGACCGGATGGTGTCCCCGGCTGTGTGCTCCAAGAACTCAATGAGGAATTAAACCCGCAGTTAGGACAGCTGTTTAATCTTAGCCTCACCTCAGGATACGTACCCAAGGAGTGGCGCACGGCGACTGTGGTCCCACTTCACAAGGGCGGTGCCTCCACCGACCCTGGAAATTACCGTCCCATTAGCTTGACAAGCCTTATCTGCAAAGCCATGGAGAGGATCATAATGGAACTCATAAATAAAGACATAGGGAACTTGCAGACTTTGGATCCAACCCAGTTTGGCTTTGTCAAAGGCAGATCATGCCTTTTAAACTTGGTTGACTTTTTCGAGAGTCACCAAGGCCATTGATGAGGGAAAGGCAGTCCATACAGCCTACCTTGACCTGGCAAAGGCCTTCGACACAATACCCCACTCAGGTATCATCGAAAAACTCATCAGCTTGAATGTAAACCCATACATCGCAAGATGGGTTGCAAACTGGCTAAGTGACAGAACCCACAGGGTCAGAGTTGCTGGAGGCATGTCTGACTCAAAGCCTGTCACAAGTGGTGTCCCACAGGGCTCAGTCCTGGGTCCACTCTTGTTCGGCATCTACTTTTCTGAAGTACAAGCAAACGCAGGAGGGTTATGGCTGATAAATTTTGCAGATGACTGCAAACTGGGCGCCATAGTCGAAAACAGATCTGACACAGATATCCTTCAGAAGGGCCTCACAGAAACGGATAACTGGTGCCAGAGCCATGGCCTAAAGTTAAATGCCAAGAAATGCATAATCATACCCTTCGGGAAAAACAAGGTTACCCCTAGCTACCATATAGGTGGCAATCCACTGAGCACAGAAGTCATCAGGGATCTGGGGACCCAGGTTGACAGTAGCCTTTCGTTTGACACTCATGTTGCTAAAGTAGTTAGGAAAACCTTCTACGTTGCTCACCTGATCATGAAGGGATTCACATCTAGATCAAGGGAGGTCATCGTCCCCCTGTACTCATCACTTATTAGACCTATGATTGAGTACAATGCCCCATTCGGAATGTATCTGACCCGACACCTGCAGCAGCTGGAAAGGCCCCAAAAGTTCCTCACCAAAAGGATAAAGGGTCTCAAAAATATGTCTTATGCTGCCCGACTGAAAGAACTCCAGCTCTATTCAGTCTCCTACCACTTGCTCAGAGGTGACCTGTGCCTGACATAAGGCCATGTCAAACCCAGATTTGATGAATATGCTTCACCTCAAAAAATCTAGATCCCTCAGAACCACAAGGGCGGGAGACTTAAACCTTGACACTGTTATTAATAGAACGTGCTGGAGGGACAGATTCATCACTCAGAGACTCCCTATGCTGTGGAACAAAATCCCGGTACATGTGAGGCAGAGCACCTCGCTGGCCTTGTTCAAGAGGAATCTTGACCAATGGATGGGAGATCGCAGATATACCCCAGGGATTACTTCAGTGTCACTGCTTGACAGAGGCACAGCAAAATAATAGCCATAGTTTTATTCAAACTAAAGGGGTGGCGAAAGCCACATAACTATGGGCTAGGCTTATAAATGTTCTTGGGCAGATAGCCTAGTATGAACCTATGAACCTATGGTGTAGATAGAACTGTAACTGTCTGAACATCCAACTAATGAAATCTGTATTCTGCTGCGTTGGGATGATTAGGGAAGAACACCGGCAGCCCTCTAGTTTGGTACAAGTTGTGAGAGCACACCTTGGGGATGAAAGATGGATTTGTGCGAAGAGATACTCTATCTTTGTGTAAAATCAAATAAGGGGCTTTCCAGACTGTGCTTGCAACTCCGCTACTCGTCTAGCAGATGTGATGGCCACCAGTAACAGTCTTCCAAGACAAACTTCAACTAACACAACTGGGCAGATTCAAAGGGTGGAGACGTTAATTTGGACAGGATGAAGTTTAGATCCCATGAAGCTACCGGTTGCTGAAAAGGAGGTCTCAGCAAAGTAGCACCTTTTTCACACTGTGACATCAGATTACTCATGTTGACCCAAGTGGAAATTTGATTTTCCTGCCAACTGAACCCTAATTATGGCAGCAGCAGAACCCTATTGAAAAAGAAAAATTCTAAGACCACTGGATTGAAAGTGGTGTAAGGGTCAACATTCCTTTCCTCGGCCCAGATAGCAAATCTTAATTTGCTAGTGTAGCTTTTTCTAGTGGAGGGTTTGAGAAGATGTGAGAATGTGGGTCATAGCGGGTGAAATCTTGAAGACTGACTAGGGATGGAACTGGAGCAGCCATGCTGTCAAGTTGGGGTGAAGAGAGCTTGACATGTGTGTCAAGAGATCTGGCACTGGGTCCATAGTCTATGGATAGTCTAGTAGACCAAGCCCAAGAAAGGGGAACCAAACCTGTTGAGGCCAGTAAGGAGGGATGAGAATCTATTTGCTTCTCCCAACAGTTTCACTTTCTGAATCACCTTGGATATGAGAGGAAAGGGGGGAAAGCATAGAGGAGACCCAAAGACCAATCGTGAACATGTGCGTCTCTCGGTGAATCCCCCAGAGGTGGGGATAAGGGAAAAGAAGCTGCTGCATTTGGGGTTGATTGGACTGGCAAAAAGATCACAGCAAGGCTGTCCCCATTTGTGGAAGATATGATGATCTTCGTGTTTCACTGTTGCAGTCATCACATTTGGGTTATCTGCCTGCAGATGGCCCTCAGCCAGCCTGAATACCAGAATCTTGGATTTCTGTGTTGGATGCGGTCTCTTCTTCCATGACGTCAGGTCGTTGGGTATAAAACATGCAGCCGACACCATTACATCAGTCTTTCTTGCTGTGCGATGCCCGAAGCAGAGGCAGTTCTCAAGTGCTGGTCGGCCGACTCCTGAAATTTTTGTGTTCAAGTTTCAGAACCGAAGTCTTCAAAAAAGCTAAGTATCCCGTTGGGGATCTTTTTTCTTGCTCCCAACAGATGTCAGTAAAAGTTAACAATTGTCTTACCTGTGGAAAGCAAATACCTCAAAGATTTTCATTTGTACTGCATTCCTTGCTTAGGCCCAAACCACGACATTCCTCGCTGTCTGTTTTCTGCCTTGCTCAACCCCCAAACTATTTGTCATCGGGCTGTCTTTGCAGCAGATTGTTTTAGTACTCTGTATCCGTACTCCAAAATAGCTTCATTAAGCCATCCAACTACCGATCTTCCGAAAAAAACGTAAAGATAGACAGAGACAGACTGCATAGGTCCAAACTGCCAATGACGCTTCCGTTCAGCTAGTTGCCAGTCCGCTGGTACTCGTGCTTTTGCAGCCCCTGATGCCCACTACCTCAGATTCACAGGCCTCTACAGAGACCCATTCTGAGTCTGGTATGCCATGAGATGCTTCGACTATGGAACCTGTGGATGTCTCTACCTTGGATGAGTCTGGAGCCGCTGTGCAGGCACCGGCTTCTGAGGGTGTATTCAGGCCTACAGACTTGCATTTTAAACTGACGCCATCTTCATCCAGGCCTAAAACTTGATCCACCCCTAGAAAACAGACTTCCAAATTGCATGCTCAGGCCCATATGCTTAAACAAATGCTTAGAATGGTCTAAGACCTTATTACATTAATTTGGGGAAGCCAACCTTCTTCCTCTGAGACCTAGAACTGAATTTCCTTCAGATTCCTCTGATCAGAAATCTGATATTTCTGTTCCTTCTGATGACCAGGACTTGCGCTGATCTACATATGAGGATTCTGATGTAGAGGGTTCCATTCCCTCTGCTTCCCTTCCAGAAGATTTTTCTTTTGGTGAAACCTTGCATACTCTTACGGAGCATTTCTGCTGGGAAAGCCAAGATTACTCGGACTCCAAAAAGAGGCTTAAGGAATTCTTACTCCTTCCTCAGTACCAGCCTTTAGCTATCTTTCCTGTTCTGGACATTGTAGATGATGCTTTCTTTGAATCTAGCCTTTCCCCAGGCACTTTACCTCCAGCTCCCAGAAAACCTGACTGGTATTAGAGTACCTAACTCAAGTTCCTGTTCAAGAATCCTACTGCGGATACAGATACCAATTCCCAAGGACCAAAAGGCTACTGCTGCCAAAAATCCTACTCCTCCCGATAGATATTCTAGAGCCTTAGACAGATTGGGTAAGAAGGTATACACCTGTGCTACTTTGGCCATTAGGGCTTTAAATTGCCAGTTTCCTATGTTAAAGTACCAGTAGCCTATTATGGGACTACTTAAACAGAAAGTGATGTTTATTCCTGACTATGCTGAACACAGAGAATTACAGGATTTAATGCATTTTGCAGAACAAGTTGGTAAGCATACTTTGCAATGTGGTTTTGAGACTCTAGAAGCATCTTGCAGGGCTGCGGTCACTGGGTCTGTACTTAGAAGGCATGCTTAGCTTAAGGAACAGAACTTGCCAGATCCAATTAAAGCTAAATTACTGGATGCTCCCTTAAACCAAGACCGCCTGTTTGGCAACAAAGCAGACGTCCTGAAAAAAATGGAGGAAAAAGCTAAATCTATGCAAACTGTTAGATTTCCTACAAGTACAGCCTCCCACATTTAGTAGGCATTGGCCTTCAAAGAATTGGTCCTTTCCAGTCTCTTCCAGTCCTTCAGTCCAGTCCAAACCCAGGAACAGTAGACCGCCCAAGTTAGTCTCTGGCTGTGCATAGACCTAAGCAGTGGGGGGGCTCCCACTTCCAAAGCAGGAAGAAGTAAGCCACCCCCTACAGAAAAATGGCACAATCACTTACCTTTATCCCTTCCAAGCCCTGCTCAACTGCCTGCTCCCTTAGGAGGAAAACTCACCCTGCATGCAAAAAACTGGGCACTCATTAACCAGGACAAATGGGTTTTAAATATAGTTTCCCAGGGATACAGATTCCATTTTCACACCCCACCAACCCCAAACAGGTGACTAGACCTACCCACAATTCAGTGGGCGGAGGCCCAACAGCAGGTTCTCTCTTCTAAATATCAGGGCTATTCAACCTGTCCCAGCAGAACAAAGGGGACAAGGGTTTTATTCAAGACTTTTCTTGGTACCCAGAAAAGATAGCTCCTGGTGTCCTATCCTGGACCCCTCTATTCTAAACACCTTCCTGGTAATCCCAAATTTCAAAATGCTAACACTTCAACAACTGCTTACTATGCTAGGCAAAGATGCCTTGTTGGCAAACTTAGACTTCAAGGAAGCTTACCTGCACATTCCAGTAAGGGAATCTTGCAGGAAATACCTACACTCCAGGGCAGGCTCCATGCAGTTCTTTGCACTTCCCTTTGGCTTATCTACTGCACCCAGGGTATTCACAAATTGTCTAGCTCCAGCCATTGCATTTTGCAGGCAGAGAAATATTCAAGTATACCCATACTTGGACGATTGTCTGATTCAGGCAGAAAGCCAGGACTTTATATTAAAACATCTGGCATTAGTAAAGAAACTTCCAACATCACTGGGTTACACCATAAATGAAAAGAAATCTTGCCTAGTACCCTGCCAACAGATTGTATTCCTGGGAGCAAGCTCAAACACAACTTTCCAGATGGCTTTCCTCACTCCAGAGAAGAAAAGTTCATTTGACAACCTACTTCAAACTTTTGACCACAAAGCCCCAGCTATCTGCAAGCCCTGGGGTTCATGGCCTCTTGCGTTCTACTTATTCCATATGCAAGACTGCATATGAGGAAACTGCAATGGTATGTAAAATGCCTATGGAGTCCACTTTCTCGGGACCTGGAATCAATGAATCCTATCATTGCTTCTATAAAGACTGAGTCTTTGGTGGGCAGAGTCCTGCTACCACAAGGGGCTCCCTTTCACACTACCCCTGCCGCCCAAACCCTAACAGACGCATCAGACTGTGCATGGGGGGGCTCACTTGGCAGGGCTTTACATTCAGGGCAAATGGAACCCGAGGCAGATGCACCTGTTATCAACCAAAAAGAAATGTTAGCTGTACAGAATTCCCTGATGGCCTTCAAAGACCACATCCTTCCAGGACAATTATTGGTAAAGACAGACCAACATCACAGTTATGTGGTACATAAGCAGGGGGGAACCCACTTGTACCCTCTGCAAACTAGCCATGGCTCTGTGGTACACAGCCTTGAGCTACCAAGTGCACCTACAAGCTCAATTCCTGCCAGGCAAGCTAAATTCAGTGGCAGATGAACTAAGCAGAAATCTCATGGACCCACACAAATGGTAACTGGAACCAAAAGTATTCAACCTCTTGAACAAATGGGGGTCTCCAGAGGTAGACTATGTGCCTCCCCTCAGAACTACCAATTGAACAAATTCTGCACAAGGACTTCCCACAGTCAAGCTTGGAAAATGGATGCCCTGTACTTTACCTGGGAAAACCTTTCTGTTCATGCCTTTCTCCCTCTCCTCTCGAAAGTTTTGCTAAATATCAAACAGGATAAGCCAAGGACAATACTGATTGCACCAGACTGGTGACGCCAGCACTGGTACCCCCTTTTGCGCAGTGTGACACTGCTATAACCATGGCACCTGCTTCAGATCCCTTCCCTGTTGCCCCAGCAGGAGGGCCAAATTCTGCACCCTTAGCTTCAAACCCTGAACCTTGCAGCCTGTCTAATCCCTTGAGCTCTCCAATAGCATCTCTCAGTAAGCGGGTGCTAGATGTCATTCTGGAGGCAAGGAGGCCTAGTACTAGAAAATCCTATGCTGAAAAATGGGAACAATACTGTTCCTGGAGCCAGACTCTGGGGATGGGCACAACGGTGACCAGCTTACCTCATATTCTTCAGTACTTAACAGAAATGCTCCACAAGGGCCTATCCTTGTCATTCCCTCCAGTAGAGCTCTTTTGAGTGTGTACCTTTAACTCCTAGTGGGCATGGCTTCAGCATTTAAAAATTGAGTTATCACCTTACATTTTTAACAAATACCCATCGACAGAGGTCATATATCAATACAATTGTGTTTGCTATCATGTATGCTTCAAGATAAAATTTTCTGATACCTTGCATGTAACATGGTTTTGGAATTTTTAATGCAAATATGAACAGGCAACATTTGACGCCTAGAGGAGCAGTAGGGTGTAACTGCAGAAATGCCTGGAGATGTCACTCGGCTGTAACGAGTTAAAGTTCATGCCTCTGCCATTTCAGCACATTATAATACTGAGCCCACCCCTCTTCTCTCACCCCCTGCTAAAGCAGATTCTTAGAGGGGCCAAAAACTTAATACCCCCAGGAGAGCTCCTACTCCAGCCTGGGACCTTAACTTTGTATTGGAAAAGCTCACTCTCCCTCCCTTTGAGCCAACTGCAGAGTTGAAATTCCTTTCTTGGAAAATAGCCTTCCTTCTAGCCATCATATCAGCAAGAAGAGTGTCTGAATTGCAGGCCTTCATTATCTTCCATGCAGACAGGGTTTCCCTCAGGACCAATCCTTCCTTTATGCCCAAGGTGGTGTCTAGTGTGGCCCTAAATCAGTCCATTCATTTGCCTACCTTTTTACTTAATCCACAAAACAAAGAACGAATACTCCACACTCTGGACATGCACAGACAACTAAGATTTTATTTGGACTGGACTAAGCCTCTCAAAATCTGAACAGCTGCTAGTTGGCTTTGCTGCAGGGGCAGAGGGGAAGGTGATTTCAAAGCAAACAATTTCTAAATGGATAGCCCATTGCTTTCAAATCTGCTAAAGCACCATGGAAAACCTACCCCACAGGGGGATAAGATCATTCCACCAGGGCTGCATATACCTCTGCAGCCTTAGAGTCCCCTACCAGGAACATTGTAGAAGCTGGTATCTGAAGCTCTGTACATACCATCAAGCATTACCACATGCTCATTTTTTTCTAAATCCAGAGCTGGTTCTGCCACTGCAGTCTTGCAGGGCTTAATAGCTGGCCCTAATGCTCTAACTTCCTCCTCTCTTCCTTAGCTTTGGGAATCTACCCAAATGTGATGACTGCAACAGTGAAACACTAAGAACACTTAACAGTTGTGTACACTTACCATAAATGTAGATGTTCTAGTGTATTCACTGTTGTAGTCCTGGTTACCCTCCCTCGAGCCCCGTGACTTCTCTTGGCTCTACCTTTCCTTAAGTGTTTTTAAGATTTCTGGTGTATTTGCTTTTTGATGGAAGTGTACCTTAACATATCGCTTCCCATTGTGGGGGCACTTGACATCTGCGGCAAGAAAAACTGATGTAATGGCGGCTGCTGCATGTTTAATACCCCTGACGACCTGACCTCATGGAAAGAGACCACATCTGATGCAGGAATCCAAGACTCTGGTATTCAGGCTGGCTGAGGGCTACCTGCAGGCAGATAACCCAAATGTGAGGACTGCAACAGTGAATACTCTAACATCTACATTTATGGTTAGTGTACACAGCTGTACTTTCCTGCTTCAGAGACCATTTGTGAGGCATCAAGATTGCCCGGCTGAGTTTGTCTTATGTTTGTTGTCCCTGGTATGTGCATTGCCACTAGGAAGCACTGAGAAGGTATCACCCATTTCCAAACACTAATAGCCTCTTGACAGAGGGGGGTAAGATCTGGTTCCACCTTGTTTGTTGAGGTACCATACTACCAACATGTGTGTATTGCTGTTGGCCCAAGAGGAGGAAGGTCGTGGAGTGCTTGCAACGCCACAAGCACCACCCTCATCTCTATAACTTTGATATGCAGGTGAACCTAGCAATCTTTCCATGTGTCTTGGAGAGTCCTGCCTAAATAATGCCCCCCCCCCTCTATCAGTGATGCATTCGTGGTCACAGTAACAATGGGTTGGTGAGGAGGGAATGGGGTTGCCTGTCAGTTGGTTGGGTGGGATCCACCAACTGAGGTCCTTCTTGCAAGACTGTTAAAATGATGTGGTGGAATAGAGGCAGTTGTTGAAAGGACCAGTGGGATGACAGGAGCCATTGAAGAATCCGCATGTGCAATCTGACAAAAGGGACTAGCAGTATGGTGGAGGCCATCCTGAAGAGTTTCAGCACAGTCTCTGCCTTGACTTTCCGCAGGGGGAGTAGACTAAGAACTTGTATGAGTCTCTGAACTCTCTGCTGGAAGACGAGCTAACATGGTGACTGTCTTTCTGTGCCTATAAGTCACAAATTGAGAGGGTGATAAGGCAGACTTTTCACAGTTTATAGTAATCCCCAACTGGGCACAAAGTTGGTTAGTGGAATTTATGGTTTGAAGGAGTAGATGTATGGTGGAGGCGGTCATGAACAAGTCATCCAGGTACGGAAACACTTCGAATCCTAGATGTCTCAGGTGAGCTGTCACTACTGCCATACACTTGGAACACCCTGGAGGCTGTGGTGAGGCCAAAGAGCAGAGCATGAATCTGGTAGTGACTGGCTCCCAGCCAGAAGTGTACATGGCTCTTCGCTCTGTTAATTTTTGTACGGTAGTACGCATCCTGGAGTTTTTTTGGGCACATCCAAGTGTCTTTCCCTAAGAGGGGAGTATAGGTTGTAGTGTCACCATCCAGAACGTGTCCTTTATGGATTTCTTTAATTTGCTGAGGTCCAAGATGGGCTTTCGGTTCCCTGTACGTTTTGGCACTAAAGAATCTGGAGCAAGTTCTAAATCCTACTTGATCTGCGAAGACTGTTTGGATGACTTTGCACCCAACTTGTTAATATCTACAGTTGATTTATCCCTGTGATTGGGTGGAACATTCAGGATCCTCTTGGGGACATGAGGTGGAAGAGAAAAGGGTATGGAATAACCTCTGGTGATTCTTTGTACCCATTTGTCTCTGGTGATGCTTAGCCAGGCTTCTGGATACAAAAAAATGCGACCCCCGACTGGCTCCAGAGATGCACAGCTGGGCCCCACATCAGGAGCACTGGTAGGGACGGCCTCAAAATGAAGCACAGGCCTCCCTGGTTTTCCCAAGGGTTTATTGATGTATAACATAATAATTTCTTCGGGTGGCATATGGTGGCTGATTATAAAAATGGAAATACTATTTCTTGAAACATATAGCAGAGACGAAGGTCAGCTATTATTATAATCATATTAACATTTTCAAGAAACTCAAAAGCTTTTTTCTTTGAAATATGGCAATTATAAATGGTGGTGATTTTCACCAAGGACAATTTGATTTTTGAATGTGGATATTTCAACAGAACAGTTGAGACGAAGGTCTACTATTTTTCATTAGTTATACTAAATGCAGTTATATCCAAGCACTTTGGCCTACGTTTTCTTGCATAAGTTTAAGCTTTACCTATGCCATCAATGTTAGAAAATATATTTTGTTAAGGTAATCAGTTTTTGGTTTCACAAGTGTCTAATGCTTATTTGGGTATTATGTTATGATGCCTTCTTGGGGACACTTTTAGTGTATCACTGCATTATATTTGAATAGAGTTCGAACATGGTTTGTTAAAAATATTACTTGATTTAGATGTCTGTGTTTGGTGGCCCTGTTATCATATTCATGTTATATAAACATAATTATCCTAACATAGAGTTAGTATAGCTAACCGTTAACAGTGTGACTATGATCATGGATTTAGTTGACATTTTACAGGGGCTTTCAGCCGACAAAGATGACTTAGAAGCTTTTGGGTTGAATAATAAAAATACAGGACATAATTCCAACATTCAACCTATGGAGGGTCAACAAAAATGTGACAATCTTTTCCAAACTTAATAGACATATGTGGAGCCTACGCTCAAATGTTTGGCATTTAAAACTTTTTAAGGCCTACAAGATCAAAGACATTACACCAAGGGGATTGAGGGTTCGTGTGCAACCCCTAGTGGCCAATATAGACAGTGAACTATCTAGAGAATGGGCAGAGGCTCAACATCAGTCTTCGATGCATTTTGTTGACTGTACAGTTCTATCATAATATCTAGATAAACAAAGTCAACTAATAGAGATTCAAACCCTGTGTAGTGAGGTTGAACAATTTAATAGAGGGCTTTTATCAACAACATATTTCGGATCTTGCCAAGGATTTAGCTCTATTAGAAACACAACTAATAAAACGTAAAATTCATAAGTTCAATAGGGATCTTACGGACTGTGAGAAGGGTAAACCCTTCGTTATCCACAAGACAGTCAGATTTAATGATTACACAAACACGCACAGTACCAGCAAGAAACGACCCAGGTCCATTTTAAGACATAAAAAGGTGACATCTGGTGCTACTTCTGAGGAAGATACTTCCTCTGCCACTGATGGTGAGATTCCCTCACGCCAGGCGTCCCCAGCTGCCAAAAGGAAACAACCACCCCCTTTAGATCTAAGGGTAGGAGGAGGGGGGGCAGAAAGCACAGATCTAAATCTGGGAATTCCAACCTTACAATGTCTGTTGCAACAGATGGTCAAATAAGTGATAATATTTTTAACATCTCTTCTTTTGATCTTTCTCCCACACATACAAGTCTACTAAATAAAGGATTGAATTTTGTCCCCAGTGCACCAATCTCTGAGAATCATTTATTACAGGATGTAAATGATTTCTGTAGATTACTTAACCTCAAGTTATTTTTTGCAGATTCTGATACCACTCAAAGATCAACAGATTTTAGATTTGGCAAATCCACATTTATTCCACCCATGAATAAACATGTCTCTATTTTTAGAGATTGTGTAATGAAGGATCTGCGTACTTCCATTTTGTACGAATCTACATCCAATAATCTCACCATAGCAGAAAGGAAAGCTTTGTCTGAACTTAAGGAAAATCATGATATATGGCTGACAAAGGGGGTGCAATTGTGTTTATGGACCACACAACATATATGGAGTAAGCATTACGCCAATTATCAGATTCCAGTTTTTATATGGAAATGAGTATTGATCCAACTCCCATTTTCAAAGGGGAAATGGATTCTCTTCTAGATTTGGCAATAGAACAAGGCATTATAAGCGAACAGGTAGCCAAGCAACTAAAGATGGAGGAACCAACCCCACAATATTTATATTTGCTACCCAAAATACATAAGGATCCTCTTCACCCCCTGGTACCTCTATAGTGTTGGGTAGAGGGTCTCTAACGGAGCTTTTGTCAGCTTTTCTTACATATTATTTACAACCACTACTGAAACAAATCAGATCTCGTATTAAAGATACGACGGAGTTTCTAAACATCATCGAAGATTCTCAACTGGAACCCAATTGGTGATTGTGTACATTGGATGTGGCATCCCTTTACACCAGTATTCCTCATGATGTTGGGATTCGTGCTCTCTCATACTGGCTATACAAATCAGATTTATACTCCACAGGTTTCAACAATTTTTTGATTCAATTGACAGAAATAGTTTTACGTAAAAACATCTTTTACTTTAAAGGGAAAGCATATTGGCAAATCAAGGGCATGGCTATGTGTGCATCATTTGCACCCATATATGCAGATCTCTTTATGGGTTACTATGAAGCCAAATTCATATATGATGATCAGCACAACATATATATCCATGTTCTAGATATCTGGCGCAGATATCTAGATTGTTGGATGGTGTGGCGTGGTGAAATGGATAAGTTGTCGGAGTTTGTAACATATTTGAACAACTCTTTCGGCATTAAATTTACTGCTAATATCGAATATGGTAAGATCATCTTTTTAGATGTAATAGTTACTAGACTTTGACAACACTCTAGCTACTTCGGTTCACCATAAATTTCCTGAATATAATACACTATTACACGCTCACAGTTCTCATCCACGCTACATCATCCGGAACATCCCAAAATCTCAGTTTATGCGGATCAGACAAATTTACTCTTCTGAACAAGAATATACCAACTGCAGTTTGGATTTATCACAAAGATTTATTAATCGTGGCTATGACCAACACAACCTTTCTGATATGGATGAAACCAACAGGTTGACACGTACAGGACTATTAGAATATAAATCAAAAGAAAGGGTAACTTCTGCATTGGGTTCTGATCAGACGTTGAGGTTAGTAACTGCATATGGGACTAACACCAACAAATTTAGAGATATCAATCAACATTGGGACATTCTGTTAGCACATGATTTTTTGAACAATATTTTACCCAACCAATGTTCATTTTCCTATCGTAGAGGTTGGAAGATCAATTCATACCTCACCCACTACAAGAGATATATTCCAAACCAAACAACTTTATTTGGAGACATATTAGTGGGCTGCTTTCCATGTGGCCATTGTACTGCTTGTCAACACATATCCAAAACAACTGAGTTTACAAGTGGAAACACTTCTCAAGTGTTCAATATTAGAATTTTTGCAAACTGCAGTTCAGACTGGGTGGTCTATATAGCTACGTGTTCTTGCTCTGCCTTCTATATTGGCCAGACTTCTAGGCCTGTAAAATTCAGAATAGGGGAGCATATGAGTGCTATTAGGAATAAACGTTTAACTAATGCACTATTTAAACACACTATTGATTACCTATCTGCTGTATTTAAATTTGTCAGGATAACATTACACAGAAATTTCAAAGCAGGATGGCACAGGAAACTCAACCATATGGAGAACATGTGGATTATTAAATTAGGTGGCCTATTCAGGCCTGGATTAAATGAATCTGAATGACATTAGATATAGTTTATTCTAGTTTTGCTATTCCCAAGATTTTTTTATTTTTGTATCTTGTTATTGAGAAATTATCATACACCTAGTATTATGCATCATGTACATTTATAATTGCATAGCAAGTAATACTTTCTTCTTTATTTTCTATATATATCTTTAATATATTATTTTGAGAACTGTTATGATATTATTCATTATAGTGGTCCTCATGGTTTACATTATGTATGTTTTCATACACAGCAGTTACTTCTAACAATGTTTTAGATGGATGTTATTACATTATGCTAAGGACTTGGGAAAATGGTATGTGTCTCTAAGTGTTTGACTATATATACACACAGGTGGATATGGCGGGGACTTGTTTTTACTAAGAGATTTCTTGTAGCATTGATAAAGGCTTCTCATAGCCGAAACCGGTTTGCTTTTGTAATGGCTTAATACCATTACATTCAGATTTTTTTGGTTTAACAATAAATATTGGCAATCCTTTACGTGCTGGTCCATTTTTGTTGCTCCCTGGTTTTGTGGTCCACCCCTGCTTCTAGGGCAATGTCTACCATTTGCTCCTCCCCCTCTGCCTCTGAAGGAGGAGTCACCCTGTGCATCCAGGAAAAGCTTCTGGGACTTCCTGAACCACCTCTCTCCACCTCTCTGACCCTTGGGGTATGGTCTAGAGGGGACGGTAAAACTACTCCCACATTAGACGGTATTACCCTTCTTGCACACACCTGCTGAGTCCATTTTACCTTGGGTCCAAACAAGGAAGAACAGTCTAAGGGGGACATTGGTAAAGGTAGACTTGAATGGATCCAAAATTAATCAAGTGCATCCAGGAGTGCCTTCTAAGGGAAACTCCTGAACCTGCTACCCTGCTCGCTCCATCTATTGCATAAGAAATCAGCCTCAGGAGGAGTTAATGGAATTCAAGGTGGACAATTGAGCAGACACCTTATCAGGGACTCCTTCAGTAGATGTACCTTGTACAGTCTCTCCCAACTCCTGAGATCTCTCTGAAGCAGTGTAAAATGTGTTGGGTAGTTCAGTGATCTGAGAGTGAATGCCGCTGATGAAGAGATAAGCTTCCCATATCTATCCATCATTGGAGACTCCTTGTTCAATGGATGGACAGATTAAGTCTCCGCTAGTTCCTTCTTAGTGGCCGCCACCACCATGGCATCTGCAGGAACACCCTTGGATAAACATTCCTTCTCCTTGGGGGCTGACAAAAATGTATTTGATCTCCTGGGAACAGGCTGCACTGCATCAGAAGTCTACCACACCTTTCGACCTAACAAGGTCTAGAAGTTCAAAAGGTGGAGACACCCAAGAGGCTGAAGGTTGAGACCTGAACGCCTTCAGGTACACAGACTCCTCATCAGAAGGGGTGACAGTGGGCTAGGTGCACCTCTGCTTAAGGATCTCTAAGATGTCTACAAAGGAGACATCATCAGAGGACGACTTGGGGGACCCTTCTGACTCCTCGAGGTCTGTCAGAGGTAAGAGACGCATCCTGGGAGTTTGCATGCTTCCTCTTGCATGTCCTCTTCCGAGGAGGGACTCTTCAGAAGGATATTCCAGGGAGGTCTCTGAAGAGTGGGGGCCACTAACTGGGGGCTTCTGAGGCTGTGGGTCTCTGCTTTCGAGAGAGGGAGTAGGTGCTGAGATGGAGGTCTGTACCAGAGGGGGAAGTGTGTCTGTATCCCTGGGTGGACCTGATGAGCGGGACAGTACACACTGCATCATCCCTAAGGCAGACTTCTCTGGCTCTGAAGACTGCCTCAGCTCTGAAGAGACAGAGGAAGTCATTGGCTCCAGAGCCATCGGATCTGAGATAGATGTAGGATACAAGCTCACCCTAGCCAACGCACTGAGAGGTAGACTCTGAACCGAAGAGGTCTGGGTCAGAGTGTCCCTGTCGGGGCCGACTGGGGTACTTTGGCTCCTAGACACCCCAGACAGCACCAAAGGTTTCCGAACGGAACTTGACTCAGACAGCCTTGGGGGTGGGGGTCTGGAACAGAGGGATCTGCAACCAGCAGTACCGAACACTCTGGCTCCAAAAGCCTGGCATGGCTCTGAGGAGAAACCACAACAGGGGGAATGGACTAGAGTGGCTCAGGGACCAAATGGGTTGGAGCCAACAGCATTTTTGGCAAGGCAGATTACTTCAGGAGTGTCAGCACTACTCTCTCCACATCTTCTGATAGGCTCCTGGAAGACTGTGTGGGAGATCTGGACCTCTGCAAGATAGGGGACCTTTAAGTTGGGGAGACCGGCAAGGGATCTCTGGACCGGCTCTGATCATCCGTAGTCTGCACTGAAATGCATGGGGCCAACACTGGAGTTGTAGTACGAACAGCCTCCATCAGTTCCAAGATAAGTGGAGCTGGGGTGGGAGAAGTCTTGTCTGGTTTAGAAAGTTTAGGAGGTGGTTGCAAAGCACAGGATGGTACTGGGGAATGCCTCTTGGTAGGTTTAGCCTGGTCTTTTTTAGATGCATGAGATTTGGAGGAAGAAGATGAACTGGCCAAGTCTTTGTCGAAAGAGGGCTTGAGGAGACCTTTCAATATTAGTTTTTTGTTCCGCTCCTATAATTCCCTGGAGCTGAAGGAATGGCAAAACAAACAGGTTTCCTGCACTTGGATGGCTCTGAGGCAATACACACAATTACTATGGCCATCCGTAATTGACATTTTCTGAGAGCATTTTACACATTTCTTAAACCCTGAGGGGTTATGAGCTTTTGCTTCCTTAGACATGGTAACCAGAGAAGCAGCAAAAATGACCCAGCACAAGGACTAGGTCTTTTAACTTAAACCGACCTAGAAAAGATCTGACTAAAGGTCAGAAACTACCAACTGTACTGCATGCGCACACAAAGTATGAACAAGAAATTGTCCAACTATCTCTGTGAAAACTATACTCAAATTCTGTCTTAGAACAAAAAGGGTTGGAAATATCAAAGGACCCTTGCCAACTGAATAGCTAAATATCCAACTAAAATTTAGGCGGAAATAGTCTAATGCTAACTCTAATACTAATAAATACTGCACATGGAAAAGGTAAATTGAGCACAAACGTGCACCTTAACAGCAAGCACTAAATATTTAGGTAATGACTATTAAACTTCCAAACTCTCTATGCTAATAAACACAGCAAATAACAGAGCAAAAGCACCCATTAAGTAGAAAAAACTGGCACACAGGATACCAAGAGAAAAAGGCCAATGGCCAGCCAGTTCTCAACAGTAAGTATCTAAAGAAAAGAAAGAAAACACTTCAAGACTTGAAACTACTCAAACTGCTAAACACTAGCAAAAGCCATATAAATTGAAAGGTTAAGCTGTAATATAGCAAAATTAGCTAAGTGTTAAACTTGGCCATGGCCAAGAAGCACATCTGAACTCTACGTGGCAAATGAGTTCTGGGGATTATACTGGTGCACCATAGGATACGTACCTAGCCACAAGCCAACTAGAAGACTTCGATCTTTGCCATAGGCAGAGTTGGAGCCGTGGATCGGCTCTGAACCAATATGTAAGAATGAAGGTGAGATAGGACTACAGAACATCTTAAGTTGCATAAGCACAAAGAGGAAACTTAAATCAGAAAAACTCAAGCTCTCAAACATTCTCTGCTCTTTTGGAGCAGTGGGACCAGTTCTGCAGTAACAAAGGGAAAGGCTTTACACAAGGATGTTTAGTGTTTCACTGTTGCAGCCATCACTTGTGGTTTATCCCTGATGTGGTAGCCCTCTGCCGGCCCTAATACCAGAGTCTGTTTTTCTGCATCTGCTGCTGTCGCCTGTACTCTGACATCAGGTTCTCTCAGTGCTATAAATCAAATCAGCCAATGCCATTATATCAGTCTATGTTTCTGTGGAGCCCGTAGCAGAAGCAGTTTGCAAGTGTGGCGGTTGGCTGCTACCAGAGTTTGAATTTCAGCTGAAAACATCTAAAACCAAGAACCCCGTTGGGGATCCTTTTTTCTTGCACTAACCGATGTCTGTAAAAGTTAATGGTCTCACCTTTGGAAAGCAGATCCCACACAGACTTCCATTCATACTTTGTCACTTGTTTAAGCCCAGACTCCGATGTCCCCCATTGCCGGTTGTGCCTTTTAACATGAGAACCATTTGCCGTAAAGCTCTTATTGTAGACCGGTATCTTAGTTTTCCATCATCGCATTCTGAAATGGAATCGGTCAAAAAATTTGTGGACGTTCTGAAAAAACACAGATAGATGGACCACACAATGCTAAGCCTTCTGACTCTGCTAAGCAGGTCATCAGTTATCCAGAGTTCAGTCAGGTGCTTTTATACCCCCTGATGCCCAATTCAATATCTACACAGGCCTCTGAGACCCTTTGTCGGGTATGCCACAGAAATCTTCATCTTCCGAACCTTTGGATATTCGTGTTATACTGCTGCAGTCATCACACTTGGGTTATCCTGCCGTCAGGTGGTCCAGCAGTCGGCCCAATTCCCAAGTCTTGGTCTGGCATCGGTTGTCGTCGCTTCTTCCTTGACGTCAGTGCGACTGGGATTAAAGAGGCAACCTATGCCATTTTCTTCAGTCTTTCTTGCAGCGCAGTGCCCGAAGCAGAAGCAGTTGGCAAGTGCCGGTCGGCTAGCTCCTGAGATTTTCAAATCGAATTTCAGCCCAAAGTCTTCTCTAAAGCTAAATACCCTGTTGGGGAAACTTTTCTTGCCTCAGACCGATGTCAGACAAAGTTAATAATTGTATTTCTTGTGTAAGCAAATACCTCATAAGGATTTTCATTCTTATTGTATTCTTTGCCCAGGCCCAGACCACGACGTCTGTCGGTTTTGTGCTAGGTTCAACAAACGTACAATCAAGCGTCGGGCAGATTTTGCCCATTATTTTGGCAGAAAATTTAATTATAGCATGTCGTCGGAACAACTGACATCAGCAATGATTAAAAAAATGCAAGGATAAGGACAGGCAACCAAGGCGAAGACCAGATACCGAGGCCTCAACAAGGCCTACCGCCGGTTCTCCAGTTTTCAGCGAGGCACCTACGCAGCCCCTGACTACCGCTGATTTAGAAATTCTGACAGCCTCCCAGACCGAATCAGCTGGGCCTCAGCAGCTGGTTCCATCTCGCCCCTCGGACGACCTTGACGGTGATCTGGAGATTTTGGACAGGCCTTCGGTTTCTGAAGGTGTCTTCAGACCGACAACCATCTCTATTAAATCTTATGCTAAACTTAAAACCCCCTTAAGTTAGGAAACCGGGTCCACAGTCCCCCCCCCCCCCCCCACAGGCCCCATGCCTAAAAACAGATGCATAAGATGGCTGAGGATTTAATTACCCTTATCAGGGGTTCACAACCCCCTCCTGACAAAAGGCCTAGACTGGAGGAAGATTATCCTTCCTCTGAGCAAGCATCCATTTCCTCAGCTAACTCTGAGGACCAGGATTATTCCTTCCCTCCTTATGAAGACTCAGATGCTGAAGAGTCCATTCCCTCTGTCTCCCCCCCATGAAGACTACTCTTTTTTTGGTGAAACTTTACACACCATGAGGGAACACTTCCACTGGGAAGGCCAAGATTACTCTGACTCTAAGAAAAGACTACGTGAGTTCCTTCTCCCACAGCATAGACCCCTTGCAATTCCTCCAATTTTAGACATTTTGGATGATGATTACTCTGAATCTAGTCTAAACCCAGATTCCTTACCTCCTGCACCAGCTAAGCCGGACAGATACTACCGAGTTCCTGATTCTCATAAGTTTCTATATAAAAGCCCTGTTGCAGACCCCGAAACCATTTCCCAGGGTCCCAAAGGGGTTAAGGCCTCTACTGCTAAGAATCCACTAGCTTCTGAAAAAGATTCCAGAGCATTGGAAAGATGGGGGAAGAAAGTGTATACGTCTGCAACTTTGGCCATTAGGGCCTTAAACTGCCAATTCCACATGCTAAAATAGCAGCAGTACTTGATTACACAGTTAAAGCAGAAAATGATCCCTTAGACAGATCAACCTGATTTCAAAGAGATGCAGGATTTTTGCTGCATGCAGCAGAACTGGTTGGAAAGCATTCTTTAGTATGGTTTTGATTCATTGGAAGCCTCATGTAGAGCAGCTGTCACAGGATCTGTAATACGTAGACATGCTTGGCTAAAAGAGCAAGCCTTACCAGAACATGTCAAAGCAAAGTTATTGGATGCTCCATTGAAGAAAGATGTGTTATTCGGTGTCAAAGCAGAGGAAGTTTTAAAGAAAATGGAAGAAAAGGCAAAATCTATGCAGACAAAGATTTTTTTTACAGGTACAACCTCCTCGTTTCAGCAGAAACTGGCCATCAAACTGGTCCTTTCCTGCATCAGACAGACCCCAAAGGGGTAGGTACAGACACCCAAGGGGCAGAGGCCAGCCACAAGGTTCTTTCAGGCCTAGACAATGGCATACAACAACTCAGAGGTGGAGACAAAAGATCTCAACCCTCCAGGAAACAAACACAATGACTTCCCTCTTCGCTTGCCAAGCAAAATTGCCCTGGCAGCACCTTTGGGAGGAAAATTGGCTCTTTCCACAAAATTGGCACATCATAACAAAGGACAAATGGGTTCTGGATATTATTACCAGAGGCTACAGATTTCATTTTCACACTTTACCACGGATGAGAAGCATGCCAAATCTGCCTCCAAACCAATGGGCAGAGGCACAAACACAAATTTCAGCTCTCATGGATATGAGAGCAATTCAAAAGGTACCTACAAAGGAGCAAGGTCAAGGTTTGTACTAGAGACTTTTTCTAGTACCAAGAAAGGACAAAGCCTGGAGACCTGGTTTAGACATCTCAATTCTAAACACATACCTGGAGGTACCGAAATTCAAAATGCTCACACTACAGCAGCTTCTTCCTGTGCTGGGCAAGGAGTCTTGGCTGGTAATGGACCTCAGCAGAGGCATACCTGCATGTCCCTATCAGACAAGATTGCAGAAGATACCTCAAATTTTTGGCAGGTACAACGCATTATCAATTCTCTGCATTGCCCTTTGGCTTATCTACTGCGCCCAGAGTATTTGCGAAATGCCTGGCATCAGTAATTGCATACTGCAGATAACGAGGAATACAAATTTATCCATGTCTGGATGACTGCCTGATCAAGCGGACAGCAAGGCCATTCTATTACAGCATCTGGCATTTGTAACAAAGCTGCTAAGTTGCCTAGAGTACACAGTAAACAAAAAGTCATCAAAGCCAATACCCTCACAAGACATAATATTCATGGGTGCCAGCTGAAATACAACGGCCCAGATGGCTTATCTCACGCCAGACAAACAAAAACAACTGACTCCGTACTTCAAAAAGATGGCAACTTTTACCCAGCTCACTGCAAGGAAAATCCTGCAGGCATTGGGGTTCATGGCATCCTGCATTCAACTAATTCCACATGCAAAGCTGCATATGAGGAAATTACAATGGTACCCGAAAAGTGTATGGTTAACACAGGCACAGCCTCGAAACAAGTATCCTTGCCTTCAAAAAGAGTTCCTATGATGGGCTCAAGCATGTCAAATAAACAAGGGTCTTCCTTTTGTCTTACCTCCAGCAAACCAAACTATGACAACAGATTCTTCAGACTACGCCTGGGGGAGCACACAAGGCAGGACAGTGCATACAGGGCAAACTGTCTGCAAAACAAATGCATCTACACATCAACCAAAAGGAGATGCTAGCTGTGCAAAATGCACTGACAGCCTTCAAGGACCTCTTGTATCCAGGACAACTACTAAGGACAGACACCACCACAGTTATGTGGTACATAAACAGGGAGGAAAACATTCCTACCCTTTATGCAGACAGGCAATGACCTTGTGGAACACAGCATTGACTTGCCAAGTACAACTGCAAGCACAATTCCTGACAGGAAAGGAAAACATATTGGCAGACGAATTGAGCAGAAATTTGGCAGATCCTCACGAGTGGAGACTACACCCATAAGTATTTTCAATGATAACTCAAAGGTGGGGCCGCCCAGACATAGATCTATTGGCCTCCCCCAACTACAGCAGTTTTGCACAAGGACTTATCATTCCCTTGCCTGGAAAGTGGACGCCCTATCATTCAGTTGGACAGCATTGACTGTCTATGCCTTCCCACCACTACCTCTCTTGACCAAGGTATTACCGAAAGTCAGATCAGAGAGACCACAAATGATCCTCATTGCTCCGGACTGGCCACGTCAGCACTGGTACCCATTACTAAGGACCTTGACTCACAGCCCTCCATAGATCTTACCTCAATTCCCACTTCTGTTGACTCGGCAAAACTCTCAGATCCTTCATAGTCAGCTCAGGACTTTAACTTTAGGTGCATGGAGAATACCTTGAATTATCAATCAACACTTCTCTCAAAGGACGTGCTGAATGCCGTTTTGGAGGCCAGGAGGCCCAGTACCAGAAAAACTTACTCAGACAAATGGAAAAAAATTTGTGCATGGAACCAGGCTAAAGGCCAAAATCCTTGGATACCAAACATTCCTCAAATACTGCAATACTTAACTGAGATGCTACACAAAAGCCTTTCTTTCTCATCCATTAAGATCCATGCTTCAGCCATTTCAGCTCAATATAATACGGATCCTCCCATATTCTCACACCCTTTACTAAGGCAGTTTCTCAGAGGGGCTAAGAATATAAGACCCCCCAGAAAACCCCCAATGCCAGCTTGGGACCTCAACTTCATTTTAGAAAAATTATCACTGCCTCCTTTCTTACCAGCCTTCTCAGCAGAACTACAATACTTGTCATGGAAAACAGCTCTGTTGCTGGCTATCACCTCAGCACGCAGGGTCTCAGAACTACAGGCACTTACGGCAGTGGAACCTTTAATCATTTTCCATCAGGACAGAGTCTCTTTACAAACTAACCCTACCTTTATGTCAAAGGTAGTATCCAGTGTGGCTTTGAATCAGACCATTCATTTACCCACCTTTTATCCAAACCCCCAGAATAAAGGAGAAAGACTCCTTCACTCTTTGGACATTCACAGACAGCTACGTTACTATTTGGGTAAGACCAAGACCTTCAGAAAAATGGACCAACTCTTTGTATTCTATGCTGCAGGTTCACAAGGAAAGGCCATTTCAAAACGGACCATCTCCAAATGGATAGCACATTGTATCCGCTTTTGCTACTCGCACCATGGGAAAGCAGTGCCTGTTAATATTAGGTCCCATTCTATCAGGACTACAGCAACCTCAGCAGCCTTTCTCTGGGGGGGGGGGGGTTCCAACCAAGGACATTCTGGAGGCAGCTACTTGGAGTTCAGTGCACACCTTTACCAAGCACTACCACCTTCCATTATACTCAAAAACCAGAGCTGGTTTTGCTACTGCAGTTCTGCAGGGCATCCTAGCTTTACCTAACCCAGTTTAGTACCAGCCATCCATCCATAGCTTTGGGATTCAACCCAAGTGTGATGACTGCAGCAGTATAACACTAACATAGTACAGTTTTGTACCTACCATAAATGTAGATGTTAGTGTATATACTGCTGCAGTCCAGGTTACCCTCCCACCATCCCCTCTACATACAAGGGTGTTAGTTATAACTCCATGTACATCAGTCTACTGGATGCATGTCTATATGGTGTATTTGCTAACAGCTAGTACTATTTATCTACTAAGGTATTTTTGCATAGTTATTTGTATTGCCTTCCTAGTTGGGGGCACCTGACATCTGGGGCAAGAAAAACTGAAGGAAATGGCGTCTGCTGCTGTTATCCCCCTGTCGCACTGACATCAGGGAAGAAGCGATGACAACCGACGCTGGACCAAGACTTTGGGATTCGGCCGACTGCGGGACCACCTGACTGCAGGATAACCCAAGTGTGATGACTGCAGCAGTATATACACTCGAACATCTACATTTATGGTAGGTACAAAACTGTACTTTGTCTGCCTCGGTTGGGTCCAGAGCCGCATTGCAGGCACCGGCTTCCGAGGAGGCCTCTTGCACTACCCAATCTAGATAAAAACAGATGTCTTCTCATCAAACTACCGTTTGTCTGACCAACTGATACTCTTAGGCCTAGAACTCTGGCCACTCCTAGAAAATCTGCTTCTTGCCACCATCTTGCTCCTGCTCTATCATCCCAAGCACAAATGCTTAAAATGGCGAAGGATCTCCACTCCCTTATTAGTGGTGGTCAGGCCACAAACTTCTAAAAGGAAGAGACCATTCAACAGAGATTGACAGAACAGGATTCTGAGGAATCTGACTATTCAGATTTTGAAAAGGAACCACCGCCTCTGACTGCTTATTAGGATTCAGATGCAGAGGAATCCATTCCTTCTGCTTCCCCACCAGAACTTTCCTTTGGGGAAGCCCTTCACATTTCCAGTGTGAATTTCAGGATTTTCCCCAGTCTAAGAAAAGACTTTGTGGACCTGCCCCAGCACAGACCCTTGGACATCCCCCATAGGGTTGGGAGGGTGGCCTAATGGTTAAGGCGTTTGCCTTACAAACACAAGGTGCAGGGTTTGAGTCTCACAAGGGATAATTGGCTAAGCTTAAAATGGCTCACAAGGGCAGCTAGCCTAGTACTAATCTATGAACCTATGAACCTATTTTAGAAGTGATGGATGATGTTTTCCATGAGTCCAGCTTTCACCCCCTGACACCCTCCCACCTGCTCCCAGTAAATGTGACTGATAGAGTACCAGATTCTCAAATACCGGTACAGAAATCCTGCTGCAGACCCAGAGGTCATTACATAGGAAGCTAAGAGTAGTTCTACCAAGAATCGTATTCCTTCTGACAAGGATTCCAGAGCTCTGGACAGATTGGGTAAAAAAGTATACACCTTTGCAACCTTAGCTATCTGAGCACTCGACTGTCAGTTCCACATGTTAAAATAACACTTTGGAACTATTTAACATTTCTTGACTGTGTTTGAAAGAGTAAGCAGATTTACTGCATTCAACTTGTCAAGGGGCCAAACGCTCACTACACTGTGGATATGATGCCCTAGAAGCCTTAAGCAGGGCAGCAGTGTCAGGGTCTGTCCATAGGAAACTTCCATGGTTGAAGGAACAACCTCTCCCTGATTATGGAGTCTAAACTGCACCCCTGGATATGGACCACTTGTTTGGAGTAAAAGCATGAGGTGCTTAAAAAGATGGAAGACTATGCAAAACCTATGCAAACAGTGATTACTTTCAGGTTCAGCAGGAACTTACTTCTAAGCACTGGTCCTTCCTTGCACCTAGCAGACAGGGCCAAGGTAAGCACCGCAGGGATAACCACCCAGGCTCCTATCCCAGGGGCAGCAGAGAACCAAACAATGGACCACTTCTGCCCCAAAGGCAGGGAGTTCTAAGCCACCCTTCTATGGCAAAATATCTCAAGGACTCCCTCTTCCCCCCTCTGTCTTCCTTTCACTCACCAAAAGCTAGGAGGAAGGCTCTCTCTGCAAAGAAAATTGGCTTTCTGTAACAAAAGACCAATGGGTCTTAAAGATCATTTTTCAGACAAATTCTCTTTCAACGAGTGTGCAATTCCAAGAGGGTACCCAGACTTGCGTCTATATCAGTGGGCAGAGATTTTGAAACCAGTCCAAACTCTCCTATCCCAGGGGGCATTAGAACCTGTCCCCTCAGATCAAACAGGCAAAGGCTTTTATTCCAGACTCTTCCTTGTTCCCAGAAAAGAGAGGGCCCTTTGCTCCCCATCCTGGATCTATCCATTCTGAATATTTCCCCGGTGGTCCCCAAATTCAGAATGCTAACTTTGCAGCAGCTGCTGCCTATGCTGACAAAAAAATGCTTGTCTAGTGACCCTTGACCTAAAAGATGCATACCTCCACATCCCCATAAGGGAATCCTGCAGGAAATTCCTGCTCTTCAGAGCAGGCTCACACTTAGTTCTGTGCACTACCCTTTGGCTTACTGCACCCAGAGTATTCACCAAATGCTTAGCCCTGGCCATAGTATTTTGCAGACAGAATTATACAGCTTTACCCTTATCTGACTGCCTCATTCAGGCAGAGTGCAAAGAAAAGCTGCTCCAGGACCTTCTTTGTCAAAGCTCTCCTAACTTCCCTGAGGTTCAGTCAATGAGAAGAAATGAAAGCAAACACCCTCCAGGAATATCATTTCCTTGGGAGCACTGCTGGACACAGCATCCCAAATGGCCTTTCTATGCCCAGAAAAGCAGAGCTTCCTGCTTCTCTACTTTATCCAGCTGGCTTCCAGAAGTCACCTCACTGCGAGGAAATTCCTGCAAGCCTTGGGCTACATGGCATCTTGCATACTAATTCCTCTGGCCAGGCTTCACATAAGAACGTCAGTGGTATCTAAAGAACCTTTGGTGTCAGCACTCAGTCTCTAGAGACTGCAGTCACTCTACCCTGTATAAGGGCTGAGTTTCTCTGGTGGGCAGGGGCCTGTGCTAAAAACAAGGGTATTAACTTCATCCTCCGCCCTACCGGCCAGGCTATCACCACTGATGCCTCCGACATTGTTTGGGGTGTTCACCTAGCAGGCAGATGCACCCAAGGTCTTCGGGATGCCCAGCACCCTTCCCTTACACATAAGTCAGAAGGAAATGAGGGCATTACAAAAGGCTCTGACATCTTCAAACCCCATCTCAGGCCAGGGGTTCTCATCAAAACAGAACACCACAGTAATGTGGTACATCAACAAACTGGGAGGGACCCAATCTTACCCTCCTGTGCAAGCTAGCCATGAACCTCTGGATGACAGTATTTTCCATGGGATTACACTTAATTGCACAATATCTATCTGGGATCAACAACATCCTGGCAGACCACCTAAGCAAAAATTTACTGGATCCCCACGGATGGCAGCTCCACAAACTTTTAGTAAGTGATTCAGGAGTGGAGGACTCTGGAGGTGGATCTTTGCTTTTCACCTCAACCACCACCTGAAAAAATACTGTACCAGGGGTATGACCACTTAGTGTGGAAGGTGGATACTTTGGCCTACCCCTGGAACTCCCTCTTTGTGTATGCATTCCCTCCTCTGCCTCTTATTCCCAAGTTACTGATCAAGATGTGGGAGGAGTTACCAAAGGCCATACTCATTGCTCCAGATTGGCCCACACAACATTGGTATCCTTTACTGTGCAGCCTGACATTACAGCCTCCCAGGCAGCTTCCCCTGATCTCAGTCCTCTTGACCCAGGTGGTGGGGGAATGCTGCACCCAGACTTGCAGACGGTCAGCATGGCTGATACTTTAAAAGCAAACAAGGGTTCCCTGTTAAGCAAACATATCCTAGACATTATCATAGAGCCCAGAAGGCCCAGCACCAGAAAATCTTACGCAGGGAAATGGAAAATATTCTGCTCTTGGAGCCAGTCCAGGGGGGACTTGCCTCACAGCCTACCATCCCTTTTATCCTGGACTACCTAGCTGAGTTGCTCAATAGTGGCATATCCTTCTCTTCTATTAAAATACATTCCTCAGCCATTTCAGTACATTTAGGTACAGACCAGTCCCTCTTCTGACATCCTTTGATTAAATGATTCCTCAGAGGGGCTTCTAATATCAGAACTCCCAGAAGGCCACCCACTCCAGTCTGGGACCTGAATTTAGTTATAGAAAAACTAACCTTACCACCATTCGAACCTGCTGCTTCTGCGGAATTGAGAACTCTCCTGGAAGACTGCTTTCTTACTAGCTATCCATTCAGTCAGAAGGGTTTCAGAACTTCAGGTACTCAAGGCCGTTGAGCCCTTCATTTTCCAGGCAGACAGGGTCTCCCTGAGGACTAACCCCTCCTTTATGCCCAAGGTGTATATGATGTGACCCTCAACCAGGCCATACATCTACCCACCTTTCCTAACCTTCAAAACAAGGGGGAAAGAATTCTGGACTGAACGTGCACAGACAACTCGTACACTACCTGGACCTTACTAAACCCTTCAGGAAAAACAGACCAGCTTCTTGTCAGCTTTGCCCCAGGGGCAGAGGGGAAGCCCATTTCTAACCAAACTGTTTCCAAATGGATATTGCACTGTATTTCTGTTGTGGACTACATGGGAAACCACCCCCTTAAGTCTGTTCGTACCCGTTCCATTAGGGCAGCCTCCACTTCCACAGCATTCCTCAGAGGAGTTTCCTACCAGGGACATCTTGGAAGCTGCCATCTGTACCTCAGTCCATACCTTTACAAAGCCTTACCACTCGCCTCTTTCTCTGAGGCTATGGCAGGGTTTTCCTCTGCAGTTCTGCAGGGCTTGTTGACCATGCCTGTGGCTCTAAACCTGTCACCCCTCTACTCAGCTTTGGGAATCCTCCCACAGGTGATGACTGCAACAGTGAAACATGAACTTAGTGCTGTTGTGTACACTTAACCATAAATGTAGATCAGTCTTGCTGTGCTGTGCCTGAAGCAGACACAGTTCGCAAGTGCTGGCTGGCTGACTCATGAAATTTTCGTTTTCTAGTTTCAGAACTGAAAACTTCAACTAAGCTAAGTACCCCATTGGGGAACCTTTTTCTTGTTCTAAACCGATGTCAGTAAAAGTTAACAATTGTATTTCTTGTGGAAGTGAAATATCTGAAAGATTTTCATTCGTACTGTATTCCTTGCTTAGGCCCAGACCACGACGTACCTTGCTGTCTTGTTTTGTCTTATTCAACCCACAAACTATTTGTTGTCTGTCTATTTATGCAGCTAAATATTTTGGTACTTAGTTCAATTATCAAGAAATGGCTTGGGTAAGCCACCCGACTACCGACGTTTCGAAAAAAAGCAAAGCTAGAGACAGACCGCATAGGTCCAAAGCTACCGACAATGCTTCTAAGCTGGTCGCCAGTTCACTGATGCTCTGTGAGCCACTTACGCAGCCCCCGATACCTGTTGCTTCAGATATGCAGGCCTCTACTGAGACCCATTTGGAGTCCGGTATACCGTGAGATGCTTCTTCAACTGTGGAACCTACGGATGTCTCTACCTTGGATGGGTCCAGAGCTGCTGTGCAGGCACCGGCTTCTGAGGGTGTATTCAGGCCTACTGACTTGCATATTAAACCGATGCAATCTTCTTCAAGGCCTAAATCTCTATCCATTCCTAGAAAACAGATGCCCAGATGACATGGTCAGGCCCCTATGCCTAAAAAAACAAAGAATGGCTGAAGACCTTATTGCTCTAATCAGGGGAAGCCACCCTTCCCCATCTGAGACCTAGGACTGATTTTCCTTCTGTTTCTTCTGATCAGGACTCTGAAATTTGTTTCCCCTGACCAGGATTTACCCCTATCGGCCTATGAGGATTCTGATGCAGAGGAATCCATTCCCTCTGCTTCCACTCCAGAGGATTTCTCTTTTGGTGAAACCTTGCATACTCTTTGGGACATTCTGCAAAAATCTAGATAGTTGAGAGATATGCCCTAAATCATTCACATTCTGCATAAGATTGAAGTCTGAATCAGCTTTGAATACATCAGTATTCAGAAATTATGCAAAGCTTTATCTACTAAAACTGAGTGGATGGACTGGCTGATTTCAGAAGCCCCTTCCATCTCGAAAATCCCAGCATACCTCTCAAATGTCCAGACATTAGCAGGATGTCTAGCTATTTTGCCTTATAACTTTGCTCTGTTCCACATAATATTTGTAGTTTTCTGACAGATCAATGAGGACTGAATTCACTAAACAAAACACATTTGAGTTTCAGATTTCAAGTTATTCAGAAAATGCATGCTAATGCAAAACCTTTTGGTCTAGCAAATTTCTAACTTTATAACAGTAACCTTTGAAATGCATACCTATTTTTGGCCTTAGATCCCCCCACCCCATGCTTTGTACAGATTTGTTATTCTAAGATATTGAGAGGTATGAACCCCACTGCTTATGTGACATCCTTAACTGGCAAATTCTAAGCACATGTAATTAGTTGCACAGATGCATCCATCTCCCTCAGAAATTATTACAATGCCAGATTCAACAATATTCCCCTGTAGCAGACCCGTAATAT